>NC_079425.1:1813812-1933812 GCF_026213295.1 Gadus chalcogrammus
ACCCAGACCACTGGGAGCACTGGGACCCAGACCTGGTCCCTCTGCTGGCTTGTGTCAGACACACCCCTCTGAACAGATGCAGTCGTTACATTTGTGTTAATACCGACCATATTAGGGTTTGCTTGTGTGTTGATCAGCATCACAATATGCTTAAGAGTTAAGACTGTCTTTTAGTGGACTTGATTTTGACTTGTTATGTAAACAGTTATTTGACTGGCGGAACAATTTGTCAAAGAGAAGTTTACTTTACTTTGCGTTTTGAATGTTTTTCAGGAGATGCTATCTGCCAGCCGTGGTTTGACACAGAGCCAGAGTTTCCCGAGCCTTATTCACACAGAAATCATTTCATCAGAAAAAACAACAGAAAATCTTTATTTATGACCCCAACAGTGACACCAGAATAGGTTCAAGCCCTTCCCCATCTGTTTGCAATCGGGGTGTAATGCTATCATCACCTGTTTCCATGGTCCCCGCTCACATCTGGACCGCATTAAAAAAATCACACAAGGTGCACATTTTCTGCCCTCGTTGTGTGTGTGTGTGCTTTTCTCTGCTTTTGGATCATATTTCTACAATAGGCTACAACAACAAATTAGGATCTGAGGCGCACAGAGAAAACACTTATTTCTACCAGCATTGGGCTTTAGAATTCAGAGCCCGCATCCCATGGGGCTCCGGGTACTTCAGACACAGGAGTATAGGCTCACACTAAACTCTATTGTGAAGTGGACCTTTAACAATCACGCTATCGTAACCCAGGGTTCGATGCCCCCAGACAAAGACAAACAAAGAGGGCGATTATTTAGTAGTAATGTAACGTGTCACGTGGATAAACCCAGGTGCCTTCAAATGTTCCTTCAAAACGAGACTAGTGGTTTTCATACGGCGCAGGGCTGTTATACAAGTAAACCTTCTTGTTAAGAACATTTTAACGGCTCTTGAGTTACACTAAAGGCACATTGACATGTTTAAACACAAGGGGAAGAGGGTTTGATTCCTGGAGCCTCCATTCGAGAACAGAAACTATCTTGATGTGATGTCTATGCCTCACTATCGTTTTCATATTCTCCTGATTGTGTGTTGAGGAATGAATCAGACATGATGTGCTCCGCTCAGCCATTGGCTGCTCTGTGAAAACAAAAAAAAAAAACTCCTGCCCAAGGAAATGTTTTTCCCTGGTTCATAACTGTGTGGAATTTGTGTATCCGTTGTGCGTGTCCCTTGCAGTACACCAGCTGTGCAGCTGGGCTGGCTGTGGCCGTCTGCCGGTGGTTGCGAGGGCTTTTTAACACAGCGCTCCCATGTGAGTTCGAGGAAGCAGTAATGTCATGCAATTGGGGCCGTATTATCATTGTGTGGATCCCTCAGAGTGATGTCAGAGGAAGAAGGAAACTAGCTCACTCCCAAAACCAGTGGGAGCAAAGGTTAGGCGCGTTGGCTGAGGCCCAGATCGGCTTAAAGACTTTTCCTTATTCTTTGGCTTTTTTTATTTTTTTTGCTCTCCTTAAAAGCATAGCCCATCCTACGAATGGTTCCCATATCTGATGATGAACTATCGTTTATTATAATGGAGTTATAGTTGTAATTTTGGGGTTAAGACAAAATGGGACACCCTGCCAGAGATCTCTCCGTTGATGGAAAATGCCGTAATTGGATGATATTAAGAAAAATAGATAGATGGACAAACTAATTCCTTTTTTACATTAGCCTGAGCTTTTCATCATCAGTAATGAAAAATCAACGCTGGCTGGTCTATCAGCATCAATATCGTTTTGGTCATTTTAAGATTGGTGTGTGTGTGAGTGTGTCCGTGTGTGCGTCTGCGTGTGTGCGTGTGCGTGTGCGTGTGCGTGTGTGTGTGTGTGTGTGTGTGTGTGTGTGTGTGTGTGTGTGTGTGTGTGTGTGTGTGTGTGTGTGTGTGTGTGTGTGCATGCGTGTGTGTGTGTGTGTGTGTGTGTGTGTGTGTGTGTGTGTGTGTGTGTGTGTGTGTGTTTGTGTGTCTGTCTGTGTCTGCGTCCGCGTGTGTGTGTGTCTTTGTCCTTCACCATGAACTACATTGCAAAGAATGAAAATCCAGTCACCTAAAAATAAACATTACCATAGTTCTGTTCCTCCTTGATCTCCACCAGAGGTGAAGGTTTGAGAGCATCAGGCTTCGCAGCTTGTTCCATTTAGCACCGTCATGATTTACAGTTGCTTTGCTACCTGTCGTGGTGAACCAGATTAGCATAGCAGCTGTGGCCGTGACTCAGCGCTGCCCATGAGCAGCGATAGCAGCCTTTCATGTTCATGAGCCCTGCGTTCCACCCATTGTTTTACACCTCTGAGGGCTACAGGACCAAATGTGCCCTCTTTAGCTGTTAGATACCTCCCTTAAAACGCTGCTAAGGATGTTGTTTGCAATCAGGGAGTTTGGGTTTTCATTCGAATGCATTTCCCCCCATTTCCCGGTACTTTGCGGGATTCACCTTGAAGTTCCTCTTCTTCTAAACCACAGTCCATGTTTGGTCGTTGATCCGTTTGGGAAATGTTGTGTTTTGTGTGTGGATGTCTTATTAAAAAGAGATATGCAGTAGACATTTATTTATGATATGAATCACGTGTTTAACTAAACACATGAATCTTGCGGAGAGAGAGAGAGTGTAGGGGTATTAAGGGCAGTTCTCTGATTTCACAATAAACATCTTAATCATCTGAAAGTCTCTGAATCTGGCCGCCGTCCTACACACCCACCTTCCCGTCGTGGAGACGTTCACATGACCTCTCACATGCTTGGTTTAGGACGAGGACAGCGCTGTGGCCCTCCTTCTGGAGCGCAGGCTCTCCAGTGAGTCACAGGTCCTCACAGAACGCTGGAACAGGCGTCCGTCCGTCCGTCCGTCCCCCCCCCCTGCCTCTCTTCCTAAATCAATTCCCCTATTTAAGCGCAGCAATAGACGTGTCACGTACGAGGTTTATGGTGACATTCATACTCATAATGTCTCCGTGTCATTTAAGTCCTTATGGTCCAAATGATACGTTTCATCATTTTTAGAGTGTATTTGGCACAGCATATAAAACCAATAAATAAGTCCAGCCAATTCACACCAATATCTTATTGGTTGGATAGAATGTAAAAAAATTGCAATAATTCACCCAAATGGATGGACGGATAGATATGCGAATGGTTTTGCGGATGATTTCTCTGGGCGCTGGGTGATTGTAAGTGAAGGCCGATTATCTGACTCTGTAAGTGCTTCTGCCAATAACTGCAGAGAGCGGGGCGCTTGGACTGAGATCCAAGTGGAGATGGATATGGGATTAGCACTTAACCTTGGAGTCCTTCCAGGAGCCATCTTAATTCAACTTGTACATTGGATGTCCCATAAAGGCCTGACCAGTCTTTAAGGAGAGCACTTCTTTAAGCGATATGTGTTTTATGTTACAGATGAAAGCAGGGGCGTCAGTCACCTATTCATCACAGATCACCAGATCATCTTCATGAAGTGGTGATCACAGTCTGTTTGTGAGCCCTTCTTCCTGTTCTGACACCAAACAACAGAATACATTCACCACACAGAACCAAAAGATAATCAAACCAATGTAACGGGTGAATCTCTAGGATGTTTGTGGTGGAATTTTGCCACATTGTTTCTGTATTAACTGTTTAAGAATAAAGAGTCATCCGAACTTATAATAATTAGGCTAATGTATTGGAGTAATAAACATACAATGACATACAGCAAACATACAACAAACATACAACAAACATACAATAGTCTGAGGCCTCACATGGGGGTTCAACCTGCGTCTCTCTGAGAACTCTGCAGGGAAAAGTCTAAAGCATTGGCAATAGAAGGGACTTCTTCCACAGTGGTAGGCAGGTCGCAGGAATGCTGAGAACAGCCCTGCTCCTCACATGATGTGTGGTGGAAAAATCCATACATTGTTTCCCCTCCATGGTGTAAACTCTGTCTCCTATTCCTTGTATTGTCCAGCCACTCTACCTGCTCCCAGTGTTATCTACCGTTAACCTTTGTGCCTGGGGTACACCGGTCCGAGGGACCAGAGATCCCCTTATGCATTCGTCTACCTGATGAGAATACAGGGAACTCTGTCCTTTAGGAAAACATTATGATAATAATAATTGTTTGAATTTATATAGCGCTCTTTAGACACTCAAAGACGCTTCACAGTGAAGGGGGGACCTCACGAACCACCACCGGTGTGTAGCACCCACTTGGGTGATGATCTGATTTGATCATTGACATTTTTAATGTGGGGAGACGTAGCGGTGCCTTCTCAGTTGGACCCTTTGACCCTTGACCTCCCCATGGGGGTCAGGGAAAAGGCACCATCAACTAGAGAAACAGAATGTGAAAATTTAATTTTCCCATTACAATATTAAAACTAGAATAATCTTAAGTACAATGTCAGTGTTGTGAATAACACAAATGTATATGTACATGTGGACTTCAGTATACTGGAAAGATGTATTAAAGCATTGCAACCTTTTCACTTCTGGAACTTAATGTACACACTAATGGTATGTTGTACAGTATGCCATAGCACTTAGAAATAGTAATTAGCATTGTGTAGCATCTTATCCTAGCTATCTTTGTTGTGTACAGGGAATGGGTTAACCTAGTGATTAGTGCTTGGCACTTGATTCTATGAACATCCGTCCTTACTATACCGAAAGCGATATATTGTTGTTTCTCTTTTTCTGACAGATGTACTTATTGTAAGTCGCTTTGGATAAAAGTGTCTTCTAAATGCCCTCAATGTAAATGTAACTTCTCAACTCGAGACAAACAGACAAATTGAAAATAAGTGAAGAGATTACAATGTCTTTTATTATTTTAAGTTCAGAGTAATGTCCATATCTGTGACTCCTAAGTTATTTATTCATGGCTGTGAACACATACATTGTCCATCGTTTGTGGAGGAGTTGAAGCTCCGGGAACAAACTGATGAGACCTGACTGAATGTCACGTCATGTATGTTCAATCCAGGAAAGCATTTTGCAGAGAAGTAATGCCTGTATATCCATACCTCCATCCACCTTCAGTCCGTCCATACCCAAACACATACCAACCGGACTTATCACAGGTTTACAGGGACAGGTGTGGCTCATTAAGTTAATGAGAGGTCTGTGGGCATCCCAGTGCTCAGGATTAATGTCTTGAGATGCACCTGTGTTCACCCCGACAGTTCCACCTCTGTGATTAAGGCCTATTGGACATGACTACCCTGTGAGTACGTTCTACATTATAGGGACGAGGACGAGCCAACATTAAAGTTAAATGAGCTTGCTCATGGAAAGAAAGAAATTATATCAAAGATCTGACTGTCTATGAACTGTCTAAACATAGCTTCAACAGGATCCGGAGACATCTGGACTCAGGGTGAGTGTCCCCTGTTGGTGTGTGGTCTGGCTCAGAGATCAGGTCTTTTATTTGAGGTTGTGCTTGTGCAGTAAAACACAATATTTCCAAACGGGTTCTGGTCCAACGGGGTCGTGTCTGACTAAACCGAGCCGGTCTGGAGTAAACATATAATTTACGAGTTCTGCACAATCCCCTTTCTTCAGCGATAGCTCCATTCCAGAACCGTGTGGGGTTGTTATTGTACAAGCAAGATAAAACTCTGGCAGCCTTTATCGCGCGGTATTAATGATGTTTTAACCGCTTATCCCGAGGAAGGAGGTTTAATGTTTACTTTAAACCTCGTAGTTGTGCAGCGTTCTACTTAATCTGCATCCCTGCCATTATCAGGGCTGCTTGTGTGTTGAATTCATATTTCTTAACAACCGCCCACATACCGAGGATTCGCTTTTTAAATCACTTCAGATTAAATCTCTGTTGATTAACACACTGCTTCAATAAAGCAGAGCCTTTTTCCTTCTCAGCAAGATACTGGCTCTGGCTTCTATCTCTGAATGATTTGCGTGCTCAAAGACTGTGAGAACGCCGATCATTCAGAGCTAGAAGCCATGGGGAACAGCAACCAGACCGCACAGAGTATCGCTCATCGCATTGGGACTTTTCGTTTCCTATTTCTTAGTTATTAGAATAATATCCTTTGTTTGAGCACCATATTGGTCACTGACCACCGTCTAAACCTCCATCCTGAAGGCGAAGACTAAAGAGGGTGTAAAGGACAGCATGCCATTTCAAAAGGAGTGTTAAATATTGTGTCAACAGTCGAACATGAGACAAGCCATACGTAGGCGTTCTCATACCTGCCCAGTAGGTGGAGCTGTCACATTCAAGTATTGTAAACCAAAGTATTTCTTAAAGGATTAACCCGTTTCAGATCTGTGTGGCTCATCTAGATGTTGGGGCTAAACGTACACGATTCATGCTAGGAGTCTGTTAAGACAGGGGAAATCCCCCAAAATAATTAACAATTAAAATGTATATTTATGAGGGATGATCTATTTCTGATTAATTTAAATTGTCGATTGATGAAATGTTAGCCTAACTGTACTGGAGCCACGTTTGAATGGTGGCATACTTTACACACTATAGCTAACCCCAGCTAATGGTCCAAACCGGAGTACCCCAACATTAATATGAAACCTGAGCACATAATATATCATTAGAAACTGACAGTGAACACACAGTGAACAAGGTTTGAAAGAAAAGGTTTCTTTTACTAAAAAAAACCATGGTCAATTTTAAACTATTATATTTCATACTATATGATTAAACAAACATTACATACACATACACGGGTATCGAGGAGAATGTGTAACATGATGATGGCCTCTGGACAGAGGTTAACGTCGTTCTTTACATCAAAGTCCAAAACAAATCACATACAGTGTTAAGTCATAAAAGCTAACATTAAACAAAGACATAAGTCATTAATTAAAATTAGGAATTAACATATAACCAGACTCGTCCAATCATATCTGAGGTTCAACACGTCAGTGGACTAAACGGACTCTTTGCGTTAGACGTTCTCGTGGCGGACTGCCATGTATAGGATGAGGTTTTAGAAGTGATTCTGCACACAACACGACTTCTGTCTCCACCGACGCACCGACGCCGACGACGTAGGATGAGTGGAAGTGCGTCGATCCCGTCCCGTCGCCCCGGCTCAGGGCCAAGCGGTGTTAGCAGTAGAGGAGTCTGGGTAATGTAGTTCCTTGCAGGGTGTCACCATTGTTTCTCAGAGTGCTGAAGTGTAGTTAGTGGGATCAGAGAGGCTAGATGACGGGTTTCCTTGTGGTGACGGCACCAACATACTGGCTTGGTAGACGGCGGGTTTGGGTGGTGTTGTCCGAGTGGTGCGGTGGAGCTGAGGTCAGCCTGGAGTGATCCACGATGCAGACGGCCGCGAGGCTGGCCTCCACGGAGCGGGTGGGCCGAGGGAGGCCACGACCCCCCACCGCCACCAGAGGCGCCATTAGGAGTTCTTGGCCAGCAGCCTCATGGTGATGGTCTTCACCTCGGAGTACTCCTTCAGGCCACACTCCCCCCTGCGGATAATAAGAGTCGTCATTAGAAAGGCGCGACTTGTGGATGCGTCCGGTCTGAAGGACTGGACTGGAGCGCATTGTGTCGTTTAAAGGCTGATGGTCGCACACTACTCACAGCTCTCGACCGTTACCGGACATCTTGTATCCTCCGAATGGACACTGTGTGCTCAGGGCGTTGTAGCAGTTAATCCTGGAACATGAACACAAACCAGGTCAATGGTACGCTTCAGGGCGAGCAAGCTTTAACTTTGAACGTTTAATGTACGATGGGATTACGAAGGTTTGAGAGAAAAACCCAGATCGATGGGTTTAGGATGAGTTTAGGTGAGAATTTAAAGCATCTCAATAAATGGCTCTAACATAATAAAGAGTTAGATCTTGAAGAATCAGTCCATCCCTGGGTGCAAAGGTGCTGCAGGTCAGTTTTGAGAGCTCTAATTTGAGTGTAATCTCTTTAGAAATGGGGATGCTCTGAAGATCTTCTCACAGAACAGATCTTCTATGAAAAGATCTGTTCTGGGGGACTGTGTCTGACTCTGTTTGATGGGGCCGATCGGTTTGAGGTACAGCAGTGTGTCTGACTCTGTTTGAGGGTAGATCAGTTTGTGGTACAGCAGTGTGTCTGACTCTGTTTGATGGGGCCGATCGGTTTGAGGTACAGCAGTGTGTCTGACTCTGTTTGATGGGGCCGATCGGTTTGAGGTACAGCAGTGTGTCTGACTCTGTTTGATGGGGCCGATCGGTTTGAGGTACAGCAGTGTGTCTGACTCTGTTTGAGGGTAGATCAGTTTGTGGTACAGCAGTGTGTCTGACTCTGTTTGATGGGGCCGATCGGTTTGAGGTACAGCAGTGTGTCTGACTCTGTTTGATGGGGCCGATCGGTTTGAGGTACAGCAGTGTGTCTGACTCTGTTTGAGGGTAGATCAGTTTGTGGTACAGCAGTGTGTCTGACTCTGTTTCAGGGCCGGTCGGTTTGAGGTACAGCAGTGTGTCTGACTCTGTGAGTGAGGGTAGATCAGTTTGAGGTACAGCAGTGTGTGTCTGACTCTGTTTCAGGGTAGATCGGTTTGAGGTACAGCAGTGTGTCTGACTCTGTTTGAGGGTAGATCAGTTTGAGGTACAGCACAGTGTCTGACTCTCTGTGTGAGGGTAGATCGGTTTGAGGTACAGCAGTGTGTCTGACTCTGTGTGTGAGGGCAGATCGGTTTGAGGTACAGCAGGTGTACAGTGAGTGAAGAGCATCGCTGAGGCCTGGCAGCAGCCTCCAGGTCTCAGGACTCACCAGACGGTTCCGGCCTGCACGGCGGTGGAGATAGCCATGGCCTTGTTGATGTCGTTGGTGAACACGGCGGCGGCCAGGCCGTAGTCAGTGTCGTTGGCTCGTTCGATCACCTCCTCCAGGGTCTTGAACTTCATGATCTGCTGTACCGGCCCGAAGATCTAAGCAGAAGAGATATTCAATAAACTTAATGTGCTTTAAGTTGTTTGGTGTCTTGCTCAGGGACACCTCGACAGTCCGCTAGGAGGAGCTGGGGATTGAACTAGCGACCTTCCGGTCACCAGCCAACCCGCTCTACCTGCTGAGCTCCACGCCTCCCTGAGTCAAGATAATACACTCGCTGGACTGGGTGGCTGAACTATCTATGTCCTTCTAGTTGGTGTGTGCTTCTAGTTTATTGGACAAAGCTCTGATGCTTGTGTGAGGAGAGGACGTGGGTTTGAGTCCCGGGGTAGTTAACCCGTGTGCAAGGCAAGCCTTGGCCCATGGGCGTGGGGAGCAGCTGGTCCGTGTGTTCACCTCCTCCTTGGCGATGCGCATGTCGTCCGTCACGTTGGAGAAGACGGTGGGCTCCACGTAGAAGCCCTTCAGCCCGTGGGCTTTGCCCCCGCACTCCAGCGTCGCCCCCTCGCTGATACCGCTCTGGATGAGCTCCAGGACCCGGGCCTGCTGCTCCTGGCTGATCTGTGGGAGGAGGAGGAGGAGGAGAGGAGGGGAGAGGAAGGGAGGGAGAGGAGGGAGGGGAGGGAGAGAAGAGGTGTGAAGAGGGTTAGAGCGGAGAAGGTGTGACGCGTGTCCTGTAGGAAGAGAAGCAGCCTTGCGTTGCGTCCTCCTGGAGGGTCAGTGCTGCCGGTGTGTACCTGCGGGCCCTGCTCGGTGGTCGGGTCTGAGGGGCTCCCCAGGACCCTCCTCTTGGCCCTCTCCACGCTGCGGCGGACAAACTCCTCGTAGATGGGCTCCTCCACGAAGATGCGTGAGCCGGCGGTGCAGCACTGGCCCGCGTTGAAGAACACCCCCTGGTGGGCCTGCTCCACGGCCAGGTCCACTGGGAGAGGGGGGGCGAGGGCAGGGTTAGAACGTCCTGAACACGGGGGGGGACCCTATCTGAGGGGTACTGGAGGCCCATGGAGGACCCTATCTGAGGGGTACCGGAGGCCCATGGAGGACCCTATCTGAGGGGTACCCTGAGCCCCATGGAGGACCCTATCTGAGGGGTACCCTGAGCCCCATGGAGGACCCTATCTGAGGGGTACCGGAGGCCCATGGAGGACCCTATCTGAGGGGTACCCTGAGCCCCATGGAGGACCCTATATGAGGGGTACCCTGAGCCCCATGAAGCACCCTATCTGAGGGGTACCCTGAGTCCCATGGAGGACCCTATCGGAGGGGTACCCTGAGCCCCATGGAGGACCCTATATGAGGGGTACCCTGAGCCCCATGGAGGACCCTATATGAGGGGTACCCTGAGCCCCATGGAGGACCCTATCTGAGGGGTAATGGAGCCCCATGGAGGACCCTATCAGAGGGGTACCGGAGCTCCATGGAGGACCCTATCTGAGGGGTACCCTGAGCCCCATGGAGGACCCTATCTGAGGGGTACCCTAGCCCCATGAGGTGAGGACCCAGCCGTGATGTGTGGAGCTGCTGGCTCTCCTCAGAGCGGAGGTCTGCGGAGCCGGCTGACATCTGACACCTGAGAGACGGGACCCTGCTGCCGCGGGGGGAGCCGCGGGGAGCCTGATTTATGGGTCCCGGCCCGAGCGGCCGAGCGGGGCAGGTTCTAGACCCTGATTTACAGCCCCCCCCCCCCCACACACACACCCACCCACCCCCCAACGGCTGCTGAAAGCATTTGAAAGCCGTGGCACCCCTCGTTTTGGTCGGCCACTTAGGAGTTTACATCAGGCTCTCACTCATCCACTCATTGGGTCTTCAGTCCACTACAAAGCTTACAGCGTGTGTGTGTGTGTGTGTGTGTGTGTGTGTGTGTGTGTGTGTGTGTGTGTGTGTGTGTGTGTGTGTGTGTGTGTGTGTGTGTGTGTGTGTGTGTGTGTGTGTGTGTGTGTGTGTGTGTGTGTGCACGTCCACTTACACAGATTTATGTTCATCACAAAGGCTCCAATGTAAGTAAATAAAGAATTTACGGCTCGTGTTGAATGAAGTTCCAACAAGGTGGAACAAAGTGTGTGTGTGTGTGTGTGTGTGTGTGTGTGTGTGTGTGTGTGTGTGTGTGTGTGTGTGTGTGTGTGTGTGTGTGTGTGTGTGTGTGTGTGTGTGTGTGTGTGTGTGTGTGTGTGTGTGTGTGTGTGTGTGCGGTAACATACTATCAGCATCTGCGAATATGATGTTGGGGTTCTTTCCTCCCAGCTCCAGCGTCACCCTCTTCAGGTTACTGCGTCCAGCTGCCTCTTGGATCAGCTTGCCCACCTACAGGAACAGGAAACAGGGGGGGGGGCTTTAATCACGGGGACACACGTCGGTAAATCAGCCGGCTCCCGGTCCCCCGGATGCAGGAGGACGACATCCCAACGCGGGACGTCCCAACACCCAGAGCCGCCTGAAACATGAGTCCGGCGCACACACTGAGGGTCTGGTTTTTTGCGACGAAATGGCAGGAAACCAAGTGATGTTTCAGCAGAGGATCGCATCCCGTGTCCGATGAACACGGGGTGGGGGGGGGGGGGGGGGGGGGCCTGGTGGTTTATGGAGCAGAGGAGGGTCTACGGTCTGCTGGGTCGAGGCCGGCTCCAACGCGACTCTCCTCCACATCATCCAGTCTCTAGTGTCAGGGGACGCATTCTTTAACGTCTAACCAAACACTTCACTTGTCTAATAATGTTTTATTCTCTCCTGAATCCCCGGTCTCATAATATGGGATCGGCTTTCTGGAACAATATGGGACTTGTGAGATTGTTTTTTTATTGGCTAGTAACCGTGGCGATGCGAGAAGATGTATGGGGGGGAGAGTCGAAGGCTGTCGCTTCGACTTCGCCCCCTGCACATGAATCATCCTGTAGATACAATATATACATCTACATCATTAGAACATGCATCTACATCATCTGGCTTCTCCGCCTATCGTTAATTCATAAAGACACTTCTTCTGGGAACTTGGGTCTTTGTTATAAAGTTGGTTGTGCACATTTAAAATCTGATCTTGACTACAATAACATCATATTAACATTTAGAAGAGACTATTGTAATCGTGGTATCATAACAATGTATATATCATATCATAATTGGACATCTATGACTAAAGGACCTATAGCCAGTCTGCATCATTAGGGAGGCGGTCACGCAGCAGGACGTCGGTGTAGTAAAACAGTAAACCAGTAAAGGTGTACGCAGTGTCTGTGGCCAGAGGGGGTGTGGTGTTTGTGTGGTCGTGGTACAGTATCATCTCAAAAGCATCCGACAAGCAGCCGGGGTAATCCTAACCAAGCCTTCCCTCCAAGCCTCCCCGACAGATAGAAGAGTTCAGAGAGGACAGGACGTAACGGGAACAAGATGCTCTCCCTCCCGCCCTCCCTTGTTCGACATGGAAACACTCATCTCCTGCCACAGCCTCTCTAATATCCACGTCTCTCAATCATAATATTATCTCCTCGCCCGTAGCCTCGGAGAACCAAAACAACACGAGGTTTTCCTTTCTCCTTTTGTGGAGCGGTTTTCCGCTCTGTCTTTGATCGGGAACGCAAAGGGGGCTCAGGAGGCCGGCGAGTGTTTACTCAGGACCAGAGCAACACGCTGGGCGGCCGGGCATGTGTGTGAGAAGCCACTGCACACACACACACACGCACACACGCACACGCACGCGCATGCGTGCGTGCGTGTGTGTGCGTGTGTGTGCGTGTGCGTGCCGTTGTGTGTTGTGGTCCAGAGAATCCACCTGTAGCTTCACCACAACGGCCGGCAGCAGCCTCTCCCTCCTGTCTGCGGGAGACGCTGGTTCTTTGTCCCCTGCCTCTCCACCACCGGCAGGGCCACCCCTCTGACTCACTGTCTGGGCATTGGCAGTGTCTTACAACGCTCGCTCACTCTCTCTCTCTAATTGACTCCAGATCACAGGAAACAACAAGAAGGAGTTTAAGAAAACGAGGCCACTCACAAAGGAAATGTTTACTCGCCGCAGATCCAAAAGTGCCAAAGATGTTTGTTTTATGCGGGTTGCGTATACAGGCACAGACACATGTGTGAAAGTCTATGTTTTAGTCTGTGGGAGACGGATAGATATAGATGGATAGCATATGTGTTTGTGGGTGTGGCTGTGTGTCTGTGTGTTTGTGTGTGTCTGTGTGTATGTGTGGTGTGTGGTTGGTAACACCCACACAGTTGCCACATTGCCTTTCTCCCAAGATACATCACTGGACACCATAAACCTTACGTTTATTTCATATAATCCTTCCTGCCTCACCCAAGGTCATGAAGAACCGGGGTCTTTTGCCTCGAGTAGAGGCCTGGACTGAGCAGACGTTTGAACATGAACTAATAGGAACGGAAACGGCCCTTCGAGCATCCCAATCAGCTTGAGAACACAACATTCTGATACCTAGCATGGTTCAATAATGGTTCAGTAAAATAAGGTACCAAAATAAGTCGGTACATTCTCAGCGATTCTTTGATGACTCAGCTTCCATGCATCCTGCGTGTGTTCTGATATCAGCCCCGTCAACGTCTGACTACCCGGAGCAGGGAGGGGGAAGGCTGTGTGTCCCGGTCACTCAATAAGAGCAGGAAGGGGAGTGCAGAGGCTCAGGCAGCAGGCCTTAAAGACGCTGCCCCTTGTTGCGGAGGTAATGACAGGGCAGCGAGGACACGCTGCACGTCGTCTGGAGCCACTGCCGCCCTTCAATTAGAGCCCGCCGCCGTAACGCACTGCACATGTGCGCGTCCCTCTACCTTCGACTCACCGCGGCGGTCGTGGGCCCGTCGGGGGGGGGGGGGGGGGCTTACCTCAGTGGAACCCGTGAACGCCACTTTGTCGATGCCCATGTGAGAGGCGATGGCAGATCCAGCCGTTGGCCCGAACCCCGGCAAAATATTGACGACTCCCGGCGGAAAGCCGGCCTGTGAAAACAGAGCGGGAGGAAGCGAGCGTTAGAGGAGATGAGGAGCGGAGCCAAGCTAAACCCCCGCCTGGAGGGGGGGGGGGGGGGGCACTGAGACACGCCCAGCCCGGACCGGAGGCGTCACATGGGCCCCGGGCCTGGGAGGTCAGGCCCGGCACGCGGAGGAGGAAGTGGATGAGCTCATCCCTCCAGCCCTCCTGAAGGACGGGGGTGGTGGAGCGGGGGTGGTGGAGCGGGGGGGGGTGGAGCGGGGGGGGTGGAGCAGGGGGTGGTGGAGCAGGGGGTGGTGGAGCGGGGGGGGTGGAGCAGGGGGGGGTGGAGCGGGGGGTGGTGGAGCGGGGGGTGGTGGAGCGGGGGGGGTGGAGCAGGGGGTGGTGGAGCAGGGGGTGGTGGAGCGGGGGGGGTGGAGCAGGGGGGGGTGGAGCAGGCCTCTGGCCGGCCGGGAGAGGGCTGTGTGGGGGTACGTGTGGCTCGCTGAACGTTAAAAGTGTGTTTTTCAAGTCGTATTTTCAATTTCCATGTTGGCAACCCTGATCATGGAGCATCCCTCGCTTGTAATGTGTGTGTGTGTACACTGTGTGTGTGTGTGTGTGTGTGTGTGTGTGTGTGTGTGAGTGTATGTGTGTGTGTGTGTGTGTCCCAGTGCCTCTGCTCACCTCTCTGACCAGCGCTCCCAGGTACAGGCAGGTGAGGGGGGTCTGCTCGGCGGGCTTCAGGACCACCGCGTTCCCCGCCGCCAGCGCCGGGCCCAGCTTCCACGCAGCCATCATCAGGGGGAAGTTCCACTGGGACGGACGCACACACACACGCACACACACACACACACACACACACACACACACAGGAAGGCATGTGAGCGTGAGGGGGCCGGTGGGGGCACCGGTTTACAGTCATGGGAGAAAGTCTTCCCGGCGGCTCTGCCTCCTCCCACGCTGCTCGGAGAAGGGGGGAAATTGCGACACATGTGCAGCGCTATGGCCGGCCCCCAGGCAGCCGGTGTTGTTTCTGCTCCACACAGCGGCCCCCGGGGGCCCCACAACCACACGCTGATCTCAGCCTTCTACACAATCGACACCCGTCCCGGCTCCCCCCCCGCTCTGCCCTTCAGCGCGCTCCCCCAGAGGAAAAGAAGGACGTAAAAAAGGAGCCTGAAGGCATTTCTCCCTCCTCCCTCCTCCCTCCTCCCTCCTCCCTCCTCCCTCCTCCCTCCTCCCTCCTTCCTCCTCTCTCCTCCCTCCTCCCTCCTCTCTCCTCTCTCCTCCCTCCTTCCTCTCTCCTCCCTCCTCTCTCCTCCCTCCTCTCTCCTCTCTCCTCCCTCCTCTCTCCTCTCCCGGCGGTCTCCTCTCTCCTCTCTCCTCTCCCGGTCGTCTCCTCTCTCCTCTCTCCTCTCCCGGTCGTCTCCTCTCTCCTCTCTCCTCTCCCGGTCGTCTCCTCTCTCCTCCCTCCTCCCTCCTCTCTCCTCTCTCCTCCCTCCTCCCTCCTCTCTCCTCCCTCCTCTCTCCTCTTCATATCACTGTCCGTCTTCCCAGCACCCCCGCCGAGTGAGCCAATGGATTAGCCCAAATATAAACAGACCTTAGAGGACGTCAAAAAATACATTTCTTGGAAAAACATTACGCTTCTATGAAAAAGATCCCTATCTCTCTCCCTCCCCTCCCTAACCAACACTAGTTTAACCCCTCTCCACTCCCTAACCAGCACTGGTTTGACCTCTCTCCACTCACTAACCAACAATAGTTAATACTTTTGTAATAACTAGTTAAATGCTTCCTGTCATACCTATCGATTCTGTTCTCCGCTGTCTTCAACATTCCTAGTGTAGCATTTGTGTTTTGTTTGAGTGTTTTGTGTGAGTGTTGTGTATGTGTGTTTTGTGTTGTGTTTTGTGTGATTTTTGTGTGTGTGTTTTGTGTTGTGTTTTGTGTGTTGTGTGTGTGTTTTGTGTGAGTGCTGTGTGTGAGTGTTTTGTGTTTGTGATTTGTGTGAGTTTTGTGTGTGTGTTTTGTGTTGTGTTTTGTGTGAGTGTTGTGTGTGTGTGTTTTGTGTGAGTGCTGTGTGTGAGTGTTTTGTGTTTGTGATTTGTGTGAGTTTTGTGTGTGTGTTTTGTGTTGTGTTTTGTGTGAGTGTTGTGTGTGTGTGTTTTGTGTGAGTGCTGTGTGTGAGTGTTTTGTGTTTGTGATTTGTGTGGTTGGTGTGTGTATGTGTTTTGTAAGAGAGTGTGTGTATTGTGGTTTGTTTTGTGTAAGTGTTGAGTGTGTGTGTTTTGTGGTATGTTTTGCGTGTGTGTTTCAGTGTGCTGCTGACTCCTCAGAAACACATACTCACAGGGATAATTTGTCCGCAGACTCCAATTGGCTCGTGTCTGGTAAATGTAAGATACTCCCCATCTGTTTTGGAACATCACACACACACACACACACAAACGCACACGCACACATACACGCACACACATCCACATAACACGCACAAGCACACACACAAGCACACACACAAACACACATTATTTCTCGTTTCAAATGACCAAATGATGTTGGTGAACCATGTTGATTCAGAACATCACCAAACATTTACTTTGGTGAAGGCCCGGAGGAACAATCAGCCTGTAGTGGAGTTTATAGTTCTTCTCGCGTTAAGGTACTCAGTAGTAACTCGTTCTGCTGCCCCTGGGTTCAGGGGCCCATTAGTAGATACATTTCCTGTTGTATTTATTTGAAGAGCTAAATTGGCCATAACAAGCAGCCCGTCTTGTAACCCGTTCAGCTCTGATCCTTCGGGCTGGGGGACATTAGTGTGCAGATTTATAACTGACCAGGGAGTATCTCTGTTTACCTTCCACACACCCCTCACGTCCTGGACGCCCCAAGAGAGGTGCTCAGCTTATCTTCGGCGTCTGTCATCCCACTGACTGATCTCTTTGAACCAGCTAATCACTCTCATTCGATTTGAGAGTGACCTTTTTACACGATGATTTAGGATGACGCATCCGAAGTGATAAATACAAAGAGCATCAATCTCACCCATTGGAATGGTGGTGCCATGGATCTTGTCGGCATAGCCGGCAAAGTATCTCAGGGTCTTTATGGTTCCCTGGAGATCCACAAACAGGGTGGTCAGGAAGGGCTTCCCGCAGTCCAGCGACTCCATCGTCTGAAATATAGAGCCGACGAGGAAAACAGTCGCAAACGTTATTACATAAAAGATCCCTCCGACAAATCCCTTCACATTGTTTCAGTGAGGGTAACATAACGCTAGGAAAACACCAGACCCCAAACGGGCCCCACAGTTACAGCGCTGTGCTTTTTAATCACGCTGGGAACGTGTTCCCTGCTCTCAGGGCCGTGCTAGCATCCCTCATCGCCCACCACCGGGGGAATGCCTTCCTCTGTCCGCCAGCACGCACGTCCGAGCCTCAGAGAGCAGGCAGAGCCAGAGGGGAGCTTCTCTGCGGCTGAACACACGACAGGCTCAACGTGTGTTGTCTGTTAAAACGATACAAATGCTTAGTGTGTTCAGCGATTTAATCTCCTTATTGAAAAAGTTGTTCAAAACCTGCTGGATTCGTTTTTAGTGTGGATCGACTAAATAAAAGGCAATTGTTCGACGAGACAACAACGCACATCATTAATCGAACCACCATGTGTCCCAGGCACATGGTGGTTCGTGGTGGGTTGATGAATCTCTCTGAAGGAAGGCAGAGGGGTCAGAGTGTGTGTTTGAACCCTCAGACCGGCCGCTCACCGCTAAGTAGACGCTGTCTCTCTCCACCAGGTCGGCCAGTTTGGCCAGCAGTCGACCTCGCTCCGAAGCATCCATCCGGCGCCACGGCGAGCCCAGGGCGAAGGCGCGGCGTGCGGCCTGCACCGCCTTGTCCACGTCAGCCTGGGGAGAGACCACACGCTCACATCAGAGGGCTGGTACGAGGAAGAACACTCAGTCAACAGCACGCCTGCTGCTCGATGCATCCAGAGGCGCTGTCTCAGAAGGAGAGGAGGGCCATCTCGCACGGAGCTTTCACTTTTTCTTCTTCTTCTTCTTCTTTTTCTTCTCCTTTTTTTAACCCACACAGGAAGTTGTGTCAGAGAATGCCAGAGCACCGGAGTGCGGCTCCTCGTTGGGTAGAAGGAGGTTGAATCTCACAGCGTTGAGTGTAAACAGTAACACCAGGGCAGGTTTCCAATGAGAAGCAGGGTGAGGGACGGGTCTCCGGTTACCTTGTCTGCTTCCTGGACCTCACAGATCTGCTCCCCAGTGGCCGGGTCGTAAACTGGGAAGACTTTCCCGCTGACGGAGTCATGCCACTCGTTGTCGATGAAGATCTGTAGGGAAAAAAAATCTCTTTTTAGTCCACATAAAAAGCGGAATAAACACAAGCAGAATATACGATCAACCCAACAGCCAAAATGGGATTTTATAATAAAACATCTACTTTTTTATTTAATGCTAAATACCAACTCCACCCGTGACACACTTGGTTGGTGAAGGTGAGAGACTCGCACTGAGAGGTTGTGAAAGACTGTGCGCTCCCTGCAGACCCCGTCGGCCTGGCAGCAGTAGAGCTTGTGTAAGATATGGGGCCAATCTCTGGATTGAGAACAGAGATTCCAGCTTGTTCAACATTGGTCTCTGGAGAGTGCTTCACCACGCAGACAAAGGGGGTGGGATGGTTTGGGGGGGGGGGATAAATCCCTATCAGACCCCAGACCCCCCCCAACACACACGCGCACACACACACACACACACACACACACACACACACACACACACACACACACACACACACACACACACACACACACACGCACACCCATAGACACACACAGAAACGCACACATACACACATGTACATGTGCACACTCACAAATGCATGCAAGCACACACATACATACGCACAGAAATATGCACACGGCTGATGTGCACACTCACAGATGCATGCACTTACACTGACACACACACACACACACACACACACACACACACACACACACACACACACACACACACACACACACACACACACACACACACACACACACACATGTGCACACTCACACACACACACACACTCACACACACACACACACACACACACACAGAGACACACGTTTCACAACATCACTGCTCGTTTACGAGACCATAAAACACGTGCCGTGGTCGGCCTCTGTGATACGTTAAAGAAAGCCTTCCGTTGAACAGCCGCCCCTCCAGACAGGGTCTGAGCTCCACCGCGGCCCGAAGACGGGAAATGTTCGCAGAGAAACACGTGCGCTGGAATGTCCTTCTGGGGCAGGCGGAGCGCGGATCAAAGCACAAGGTGTGATTCTAAAAAAAAGGAAGAATTACCCAGAAATAACATAATTCATCTGAAAATGTAGCTTACCAAAATAAAAGCGTGAGCCCTGACATGTTTAGATCTAGCGTGTTTGATAGATCGAGTGTAGAGAACATATGCTGGCCCACATCTCCCCGTGTATACAGAGAGCTTCTTAGTGTCCTTTTACTGGAAGGTATACAGACACTGGGCCGAGGGCACATCTAAAAGCAGGGTTCAAGTGGCCCGCTGGCCGAGCGCTCCATAACTCTTCCCTGTGTTTATGGACAGAAACGCACCGCTTTAAGTACTATTTAATTGGCTGTAAATGGCTAACAGTGTTTACTTAAGGGCTGGTATGCAAAATGCAAGGGAATGTGTGTCCACACACACACACACACACACACACACACACACACACACACACGTGCGTGCACACACACACACACACACACACACACACACACACACACAAACACACAAGCATGCATTCACGCACACACTCCATCTCCCCTCTTATGACCGTTGCACGTCTAGAAGAGAAAAAAGCATGGTGCAGATGGATGGTTCAGGCAGACCGTCGGTATCTGTGTGTACCACTCCACTGGACTTTACCCACTCATTCCTGGGCTATTTATCTGACTACACACCCCACCCCCACCCAGATGGACAATAGATAGACACACACACACACACACACACCGCAGT
The DNA here is from genome assembly GCF_026213295.1 of Gadus chalcogrammus. Taxonomy (NCBI): domain Eukaryota; kingdom Metazoa; phylum Chordata; class Actinopteri; order Gadiformes; family Gadidae; genus Gadus; species Gadus chalcogrammus. Next base: position 1,833,645 of record NC_079425.1, read on the forward strand.
GGGCTCCCTCTCTCTATCTCTCTCTCTCTCTCTCTCTCTCTCTCTCTCTCTCTCTCTCTCCCTCCCGGTGTCTCTCTCTCTCTCTCTGCAGATTCTCAGGCCCCGTCCTTCGGGGCCGCCCCTTTAATCTGACTCTCATTAAGGGCACTTCATAAAATTGTCAGTAACGATAAGGTGCCGAGCGCCGGCTACAAAAACAGAGAGCCCCGGAGAGCCCAGAATTAGTTTTTAAATTTATTGGGGCCAGTGTGGCGGGGGCACCCTAAATCAGGGGAGCCCCCTTGGCAGCCCCAGCAGCCGCGGCAAGAATGCGAGCGGTGGGCTCCGTGCGCGGCCCCGACCCTCTCCCAAGGCCCCGTTAAAGGAGAGGGCCCGGGGCTCCAGCATCCAGCAGGCCGCCATCTAAATCATCCCCAGAAAGGGAGACGGCTGGCCGGGCCGGGCGCTCGGGCTGCGTGGTCACTCTGTTGTCCGGCTCCATTCAGCGGCGTGATGGAGAGGACAGCGCCGGGGAATAAATCCACGCTCAAGGTTTCTAAAAATTGCTTTTAGGTTCATTTGGGAGAGGGGAAGAACAAGGGGATGAAAGACTGAGTGCAAAAGTGCACATTTTTAAATGACAAATGGTTTTGTTTCTGTGTTCCCCGGAGTGTTGTGACCACCGCAGGGCATTATGCTTTCATTAGGCGTCAGAATTAGGTAACAATGTTGGAGTTACAGGCCTGATATAAACAGCGTTCTCAGCGTTGGATAACAACTCTGCATATCTGTCTTGTATGATAGCATGGGATAGTAAATATTTATCAAATGGACTTTTAAAACATGGAACTTTGAATTGTGAAACCCCCCTAATGATACCATCATAACTATAACTTAAACTGTATAAATACTGAGCTACATTTTAACAATATTTCACATTCAAATGAAAAAACCAAACCAAGGCTGACTTGTTGAAATTGTTGAAAACTCTATTGAAATTGTCACACAGTAAATTCCTGTAATTCACTCTTGTAAACATACAACGAAAGCTAATTAAATAAGCTTCTTGAGCAGAGACCATTAAAACATATGTTGGTTTATTCCCCAGGTGGGCCGGCGTGGTTAGGCTCAGGGAACTCGCTCTGTCCCCAAGAACTTGTGGTTGTTTGAAAAACTAGATAAATGTGCGGTTTGGCGGCTGTGTCTGTGTGTATATACGTATGTGTGTGTGTGTGTGTGTGTGTGTGTGTGTGTGTGTGTGTGTGTGTGTGTGTGTGTGTGTGTGTGTGTGTGTGTGTGTGTGTGTGTGTGTGTCTGTGTGTGTGTCTGTGTGTGTGTATATGTGTGTGGACTTGTCTGTGTGTGTGTATATGTCTTCGTGTGTGAGTATGTGTATGTGCATGTGTGTATATATGCGTGTGTGTATATATATGTGTGTGTGTGTTTGTGTGTGTGTCTGTGTGTGTGTGTGAGTCTGCTTTTAACAGGCCAAGATTCCATAGCCAGGGGAGTCGTCCCAGGCCCTGACACCAGACTGCGCAGGAAGTTTCATATCCTCTTCTATAAAAGTGTCCTTTCTGTTTCGGAGAAGCTTCCAGAACGTATAATCACTCGGGTTACCAGTCAGCGAGGGAGCCTGAGAGTGAGAGTGCAGCTGGCCCTTCTCCCCCGGCTCCTCTTGGCATGTTCCGCGCCATTCAACAGTTCCTTCACGCCGCTCCACACAATGCCGCCCAGAGCTTCGGAGCTTGGCGAGGGTGACCTCGCTGTCACTGGTCGGGGAACATCTTTGTTGCATGTGTGTGTGGTCAAGTTGTGACAGAGTTGTCGAGCTTTGTTATGGGAAAAAGTGGTGTGAGTGTGCGAGGGGTTGGTAACTGTTAAAGGGAACGCCATCCTGTTTCAATCTCTCAGATATAAAGAGGCATGATGGGAATATCGGTTACGTGTTTTAATTCCATCTATGGTCAGACACGGTGGAATCTAGCAGGCCAGTGACATCGAGGCATCTCGAGAATGATTGACTTTAAAAGAAAAAATACATTTTAGGATACTGTGTGTTTTGGTATTCAATTAAAAAGTGTCAGATACAAGATAGCCCACAACAACACACACAAACGCCCTCGATTGTTTTCATTCCCAAACTCTATTCAATGCAGTTTAATGATTTCCTCAAATGTAATAAACTAATATTTAACTCATATGAAACCAATAAATTACTTGGGGAAAAAACATGCAGAAATATAATCAATGAGAGCCAACTCTTCTTTGTTTAGAAGTGTCCACAGGCTAAGTACTACGAAGTGCCTGTGATTGGGCTGGGTGTGAATCACCTTCTCAATGGATTTATGGAGCCCGGTGGTTTTCATAATGACACCGTCAGGATTTACACGGTACTTATCAGGGGGATTGAAGGCTGGAGACTCGGGGAATGAACGGGGTAACCTTTCTGTCACCGGTCTTCCTCAGAAAGTGATTCACACTCAGGGGACGCCATGTTGACACAATATAATTTACACTTCTGCACAAACGGGCGTTCCACCCAAACGGACGTATTCATGGCGGCGCGCACTTTGCCTGTCACAACCACCGCTGCCTTTTCTTTCCTCTCCTTGTCCTTTTTACTTTTTCTGAGTATGTAACCACAACGTTGTGTAAGCAAAGACTTTAAACCAAAGTGTGTTGGGGTGGAGAGGGGGGGGGGGGAGGGGGGGGGACGGAAAAAGTAAAAAGTTCTGGCTGTGCACGTTGCGATAAATCATTTGGTTGCACAGTATCCCTTAACCAGAGCATGTGTTTGATGTGGATCACAGTGAGATGGTATTTTTGAAGTGAAGAACAGCAGAACTGCAGGTCAGCTCTGCTCCGTGGGGCCAGTGACCCACGCGGTGAGACGGGGCCATAACTTACAGCCGGCGGACAGGGGCGAGCACTGGGGGCCCGGGGCCCCATCTGTACTATCTCAATCAGTGACAGATTGATGGGCCCTCATTCACCCGGTCTGAATGGGCTCACGATGACTTTACTCTTAACACCCTTCAGAGACAGGTACGGGAACAGCGTCCGTTCACAGAGAGGGCGTCTTTATCACGCAACAATAAGAGCCCAGAGTGGGATACCACTGGTGAGTTCAGAAGGCTGGAGGGACAAAACATGGATAAAAAGACTTTGTATTAAACTACATCTGAATTACGAGGAAGATTGTTTCCACCTACATTTGAGCGTAGGCCTGCTTATCAGTGGACTTATCTTGAGATAATAAGTCCAGTTTAAAGTGAACTCTTCTTACATTTCTACAGAATGCTTCCAAAGTGTGGAAAGGAACACATCCATAACCAAAACAAAGCTCAGCACAGTTCCTGTCTTTTAAATATAAAGTTAATAAAGGATGCCAGCATGCTTCTGGTCCTTTGTTGGTTAAGGCTTAACAAACTTAACTTCAGACATGGTTTAACTTAACTGAACTTAACTTCAGACATGATCATTGAGTGCGATTTTAAATCCAGCAGCCACTTGGAAAGCTAGCCCAGTTTTTACTATAGTTCTGTAACAATGCCAGCAGGCAAAAAAAACACATAAAACTAGAAACAAAGAATATAAAACAGTTTTTACCAAACGACGGCTCCTTGTATTCTCAACAGATTCAGCTAACACTTCTCACCTGGCTCTTTAGCCATGCTAGTAAAATGTTTTTGTGCACGGTAAAAGCAAGCCAATGGCAGCGGGGTAGAAAAACACATTAAATAAAGAATGATTCTACTTTTACTTTTGGCCCAAAGAAAGTGCAGTCGTAATAAAGCACGGGGAGATATGACTGGACCATTCAGGGAGCCGCCGCGCTCACAATACATGAATGCACGATGTATAGCTCCACTGTCACCATCACACAAAGTGTCTTTGACGGTGAATAGTTCATGACTGGGTGAAAGGGACAAGGGGCAAGGGCCTTAGTGGGACGCTTTCTTAATCTCAACTCTCCTCCGGTGACGATGCAGAGCGGTTAGGTAATGGGCTGGCCTCCGCCGCCTGCCTGGGCCTTCCCCTACTGGTAACCCAGCATGCTAGATACACACTGATTTAGCACTACTAACGAGAGGACGAGAGGACGAGAGTAGCAGGCCAGTCCTGTAGCCCAGAGAGCGGCAGTGATGGGCCGCAGAGTGTTCCCCTAGCAGGTAGTGGAGAGACGGGGTGGTGAGGGGGAGCTGGGCAGGGGGTACCCATAAATCAGGCCCTTCTGCCCCTCACATCCACAGACCTGCTGCTGGTGGATCAGTCCTACATTCCTGAGGGGGTTAATTCCCAGAGTCTACCCCCAAAAGGTCCCCCTCCCCGCCCAAACACCTTTGTGTTCCAGAACTACGGTACAGAAATATGAATGATTTGAGGCCGGAGACGACGAAGGGGAGAGAAGGAGATTTAACATGCTAACTTTCTCTGATTGGTGGTGGTGTGTGTTTGTGTGTGAGTGTTTGTGTGTGTTTGTGTGTGTTTGTGTGTGTGTGTTTGTGTGTGTGTGTTTGTGTGTGAGTGTTTGTGTGTGTGTGTGTGTGTGTGTTTGTGTGTGTGTGTTTGTGTGTGTGTGTTTGTGTGTGTTTGTGTGTGTGTGTTTGTGTGTGTTTGTGTGTGTGTGTGGAGATGGAGGGTGTAAACTATGTGGTGCATCAGCAATACAAAGTGCCCTTTGCACTTTGGAGATATTGGGAGTCCATTCTAGCAGTGTTTATAGCACAGAGTGAACTTAGGCTGTTAATAAACTCTCCTCTGCCCTTTACACTTTCCCTTATAACACGTGCGGCTATATCTCTACTATATCCCTGCAACATAACAAAACATGCCACGCAACGTGACAATGGATCCTTCCATTATGAACGAAGGACGTAAAACTGAAAACACAATTAGAATTACTTCTCTTTGACACGAGCAGGGACTGAATCATGGACTGAAGTCAAACACTGAAATGTTCAAAAACACACAAAATTATAAATAAGAACTGCAGCTAATGTAAAGTGTTTGGTACATCTTCTGTAGGGCAATATACTACGATATTTTCTCATACATTATAATGAGGGGGGACATTTTAACTCTTTAAATGTAGATATAGAAATATGAATTTGTCCATTCACCGTTTCCGGCCCACAAATAACAGGGTCAATTAAGTAATTAACTAGGCCTATTAGTCTATATATATGTATATATTATAATGTAATTAATCCTAATTTACAATGATTTGCTGTCCATACTTCTCTATACGTTCAGCATGTTTAATTGATTTAGTATTGTAGATAAAACCTTAAAATATAACAGGAACGAGAGGTATTCAGCCCCTCATTTATTGTTTTATCTCTGGTGTTAAATCCAGGCTATAACCTACTTACGCGCACAAATTGCCGTGGAAAAAATATTTGGTTAAAAGATAGAAACGTCTGAAGGGACGTAGGCTACGGCCTGTGTTTGGTTAATAGACATAGGTGGGTTGAATATAATGTAAAATAGGTGTGTTAAATATAATATAATATACGAGGGTTAATTATAATATAATATAGGCCTACATCGCTAGGTTCAATAATATTTAGGCCTACGTAGAATCAACGGCCGTGTCCCGTTTTAAAAAAAACTGAATCTGGCCCCCTACAATTCTAATATTTTATATAACAAACGATATTGCTAATTAATTAAAACGATATCTTACAATAAAAACCGAGTCTGCACAAACAGCAGACGCAGAAACCGAAAGAACAAAGTTAACCAAGAGTCAATCGAAACCATAAGATAAGATAATAATTAACCTTCACATCTAAAGGAACTTAGAGGTTCAAATCTAACCTTAAACCTCAAACCACGGTTTGTCGTGCGGTTTGCACTTGCTTCATTTCATTCCGTTGGACACTTGGAATGTAAAATGGGAAATTTAGGAATAAAATTAAATCAGGAATATAATAAAATAACTTTCCGGACAATAGAAACAATCAGACGTTTCTCTCCGCTTCTCTCTTATATGTTTGGTTTTAGATTAAAAGTGAGTTCAAACAGAAAGACTAAAGTAACAACCGTACACATGAAATATAACAATCCAAACAGAATATGCAGAATAATTAAATGTCAGATTCCTCATCAGATTTCACCAGAACTAATTAAGACTAAACAAAGCGAAATGGGCCTGCAGCCTCAACACGACTTATCCACTGGAAAATGCATATTTAATATACATATTCATCTAATATCATTAGCAATGTTCAACCTTTATACCAACACAACAGAGTCCTAGTGCAGGACTAAGTAGATATATGCGTAAAAGCCGGGATTAAAACCCAACGCACGAACCAACCAGTAAAGGTTTGTGAACTTGGGAACAGACAGACTGGGAGCACTGGGAACAGACAAACCGGGCGCACTGGGAACAGACAAACCGGGCGCACTGGGAACAGACGGACCGGGCGCACTGGGAACAAACGTACCGGGCGCGTCACCAGAAACTAACACGAAGCAGATCAGAACCGAGCAGCGTACTCTGTACCGGCTGTACCTGAGCAGCCACAGGTTGGACACACAGTGGAGATCATCAACTGCGCTGAACCACAACACAACCAGCAGCAGACATCACACGGAAACACTTTCAACCGGTTTGACTTCGCTTTAGGAGAAACCCCTCCGCGCACCGACGGGAGTCAACGGGAGGCGCCGGAGGAGGCGGGGAGGGAGACGGGACCGGGGAACCGACCTGGGTGTGCTTGATGTCCGGGTTGGGCAGCGGGGAGGGCATCAGGTGGAGCGAGGCCAGCAGGGCGGCGGCCGCGTCCGCGCTCTGCGCGTCTCCGGGGAGGTCCTTGGCGCTGGAGGTCATGACGTCTGATAGGACCGGTGCGTAACGGCGGCTTTAAGGAGGCTTCTGGTCGGGACTTTGGAGTCCCGGCTCGGTTTATAGCCAGGTGTCTGTCGAAGTCCGTTTTGATTGGGCCGAGAGAAAGAAGGGCTGTCCTTTTGGAATACATTTGTGCATTTACATAAAGGACTCGGATGTGAGGAGGGGAGACACGCACCCGACCCACACCCCCACCCTCACCCCCCTTTATCATTATTATTATTAATGTAAGACAGTAAAATAATAGCCTTTCCAAAAATATAATAATGTAAAATGTAGTCATGTGTCGAATATAAATCAATATGACAACAGACATATTCCTCACTGGGTTTAAATGCGGTTGATTAACGACGCGGTTGTTTGAAGCGGTCGATGCTTGGTGATCAGGGGCCGCAGTGGGATCAGCGGGGACCGCGAGGGGCCCTTTGGTCGGGGACACGAGCGCGACCTCCCGCAGGTGATAAATCCTCTTCACACCTTTAAGGTCTCAATAAACATCGGCCCAATTAACGGGATTCAACATGCAGGAGAAACACGGAGCGAGTCTGCAGCGGCGCAGAGTCCTGTTGGAGGCAACTCTGTGTTCACTACTGAACACAACTCTTTATGTTAACTACTGAAATCAACTGTTTATCTTCACTAATGAACACAACTCTGTGTTCACTACTGAACACATCTCTCTATGTTCAGTAGTGAACAAAACTCGTTATGTTCACTAGGCCTACTAAACGCAACTCTATGTTCACTACTGACAACAACTCTTTGTGTACACTACTGAACTCAACTCTTCATGTTCACTCTGAACACACCTCTTTATGTTCAGTAGTGAAAACAAATCTCTATGTTCACTACTGAACACAACTCTGTGTTCACCACTGAACAAAAATCTGTGTTCACTGAACTGTAGTCGTTCCTTATTGGCTCCATAGTGCAGGCTATGCTCTAACATAACGGATTCGACTGAACTTCAAGGTTGTAAAAATAATACAGGAAACAGTGTTTAAAGTGTAGTATAGTGGAGTATATAGTGTAGTTTAGTGTAGTAGTGTAGTGTGTAGCATAGTGTTGTATAGTGGATTAAAGTGTATTGTATAGTATAGTGTAGTGTAGGGTAATGCAGTAGTAGTATACTATATAGTGTAGTATAGTGTAGCATAGTTTAGTATAGTGTAGCATAGTATAGTGTAGCAGTTCAGCATAGTGTAGTGTAGTATAGTGCAGTATATTGTAGTATAAGTCTAGTGTAGTGAAGTATAATGCAGTATAGTGGAAGTTCTCAGGCCAGTTTCTATTCTCCCATACATTCCCAGTGTAACCATGGAGAGATAGAGACCGTAAGAGAGCAGGTATATGCTGCTGGGACAAAGGGGTGTTGGGTCCGAGCCCATCATTTACACATTCCCCTGGATGCGTTTTCTCCGTCATCACGTCAACCTTTCTTCACAGCAGGATTGACACTCTGGAAGTGTCTGCTTCACATCAAAGAAGACATTGACATTGATTAATGTGTTCGAAACATCCTTCCCTTGTCGCCACACTTTTTCACAAAGCAAAGCAAACGGAAGATAAGACCAACTGGGAGATGGGGTCGGATCTTATTCCCACTCCTGAAATGTGTTGACCGAGCGCCCTCTAGCGGAGGACCAGAACGACCACGGATGTCTGGAGGCCGATATAGTTCCGCTTCTTATTAGTTTATTAGGTAGGCCTAAACAACGGGGGGAAAAATCCGACTCTATTGATCAAATGAAAGGTATTAAAGGGATTTAACCAGAGAAATCAAAGCAATTAATTGTATTTTTTTTATAATGCCTAAGATATTTTATTTAAATAAAATGTCATATTGTCATGATTGTTTCTTGTCTGGTTGTTTTGGGGTACTACCTCTGGATTGAGACGGTTCTATTGGTCCCTTTTCAAAACGGTACAATTGTGATCATTGATTTAAATATTGTATCGGTCTACAGGCTATTTTCTCAATATGTTATTATCATATATTATAAATCTGAGCATAATTAAGAAACGTTTATATTTCTGACGAGATTATTTATTCCTGGAATCCACGGATCTTTTCAAACGGCTCCACAACGCCCTGCTGTGGTTACCACGGGAACCGACCCGAGGAGAAGAACGGATTAGTTGCAGCATGCAGGAGCTCCGAGTGGGAGGAGGCTTCCCTCTCCGAGGTCGAGTGGACAATTAGCAGGATTCACCCTGCAACACTGTTCTGTACTGACAGGAGAACAGCACCCAGACCCTGGACTCAACATGGGACACGAAAGCATGACCAAAATCAAGGAGAAGTTCTCCCTGAAGCACGCCATCATCAAGGAGTTCTTGGCCGAGTTTCTGGGGATCTTCGTCTTAATTGTAAGTAGGCTTCCTGTACACCTGCTGTCCTGCTGTCCGTCCCAGCCCGCTGAGGGGTTGGAGGAGGAGGTCACTCTCTGTGGGACAGAGTGGCTCCCACATATCAAATAAAAATGTTCATAATTTCTAAAAACTTCCAAGCAGTGATCACAACTGATCAGACGGAGCAGACTGCTGCGTCTGATCAGCTTCGACCACTGCGGGGGAAGTAATTATAATGATGAGCATTTTTATTTAATTTGCACACTCTGACAAAGATAAAAACTCTCTTAAACATAAAAGTTACTGATGTGATTAAAGTTTCATCATAACATTCAAACTTGGGAAATTGTGAACAGTTCAATTCTGAATGTATAGTAGTATGCCTATCAATTAACCTGTTATTAACACTTTTCACAAAACGAGCCTATCTAAATAATATGATATGGGTTAGGATTCGTTAGGGTTAGGAGCTTTAAGGAGATGTTAGGGCTAGATGTTAGGGTGCTTGGGCGCAGCACAGCATTAAACACACGCAGGTTTAATCGGTGCGACATCAGTACTGATGACGGCAGTGTTTTTTCTTACTCTCCATGAGGCTTGTTTGGGAGGATCTAGTGTGTGTTGCCGATCGGCCGTAATGCGTGTGCTTATCGTCTCCTGTAGCTGTTTGGCTGCGGGGCGGTGGCCCAGGCTGTCCTCAGCAAGGGGGCCCTGGGGGGGCCCCTGACCATCCACATCGGCTTCACCCTGGGGGTCATGATGGCGGTGTTCGTGGCCGGGGGGGTGTCTGGTAAGCTCACCACCGCAGCGCATCTTGTCCAGCCCTCTGAGGTCCGGCCCTCGTCCAGGGAGCTGGGCGAGAGGTACCAGGCGACGGTTCAGATACAGCAGGAGGTGATCGGCCAGGGTTCAGGGTTCGGTTGTTCGCTGGATTGTGATTTAAGGGGATTCTAGCGTCCAGTCCCGTTTGTTTTCTGTGTGTCTCTCACTGGCAGCACATCAGGCAGCTATACCGTTATGTGATGAGGTCTATCAGAAGGCATCTACATATGTTTGTATACACGTTGACAAAAGGGTCACGTCTCTTCTTCTATGAAACAATGTAGGGCAAGGAGATTCTAGGGGGAGAGCAAATGAGAGCCCTAGGGTTTTTTTCTGTGATAAAAAAAGATATTCGATGTAATATATATGCTCTCCGTGTGTATACATGTGTGTGTAATGGGCGGTTCATCTATAGGCGCGCTGGAGCGGTTCTGCTGCATGACTGCCCTCTCAGCGCAGTGTAGTGGAGGGTTCAGAGGAGCTCCCTCTTCCTCCCCCCCCTTCTCCTCCTCCTCCTCCTCCTCCACTCTCTGACATCTCTGATGATGATCACGGTATCAGACTAATGAGCTGGACGGGGGCAGGGGTCCTGGGGAGGAGGGGGGGGGGGGGGGGGGGGGGGGGGAGGGAGGGGGTGGGAGGGGGGGAGGAGAAGAAGGGAGGGGGACGATGAGGAGGACGAGGAAGACGGAGCAAGAGGAGGAGGAGAAGAGGGGAGGGGGACGATGAGGAGGAGGAGGAAGGAGGCGGGAAGAGGAGAGAGGAGGAGGAGAAGCAGGGAGGAGGGCGAGAGGGGTTAGGTTATGTTCCCGGGGAAACGTGCAGGAGGAGGAAAGACTTACAAAAGGCCTGCTTCCATTTTAATTGACGGCCCCCAATAAGTGTTACACATCATGGCCCCTCCAGTGACCCCGCCACACTAAGCACATCCAGATGGTTTATGTCAGGTTGGATCTGGACGGGCCTTTTGATGGTTTGTTGTTGTGGTCAGGGTTTGCAGGCGGCTGAGGCATTAGCTGCGGCTGATAGCCCTGCTAGGGTTATGGATCTGCCTTTCAACACACGCTGTTCAATGCATGACGTGGAAACAGCCATCACATGTCTTCACCAATTATCTTGATTTATCTTCAAATCATAGAATATGTTAAAGATTATGTACATTTTTTCTTATAAAATGTATTCATATAGATATTATCATGAGCAATATATGTAGCACCCATTTAACACATAACATAAGCTTATGGCTCTGGTACTCTGGTAATATTACCATCATCGTTGTAGGATGTAGGGGAGCAGGTGTCCTTTGTCTACCCTAACATGATGTACCCTAACATATGCTCTGAGCTCTGGTCATTGAATATTACCATCATCATGTAGGGGAGCAGGTGCGTGTCTTGTTGTCTTGTGTCCTGTCTCCTGTTGTCTTGTGTCCTGTCCCCTGGTGTCTTGTGTCCTGTCCCCTGTTGTCTTGTGTCCTGGTGTCTTGTGTCCTGTCTCCTGTTGTCTTGTGTCCTGTCTCTTGGTGTCTTGTGTCCTGTCTCCCGTTGTCTTGTGTCCTGTCCCCTGGTGTCTTGTGTCCTGTCCCCTGTTGTCTTGTGTCCGGTCTCCCGTTGTCTTGTGTCCTGTCCCCTGGTGTCTTGTGTCCTGTCTCCTGGTGTCTTGTGTCCTGTTGTCTTGTGTCCTGTCCCCTGGTGTCTTGTGTCCTGTCTCCTGTTGTCTTGTGTCCTGTCTCCTGGTGTCTTGTGTTCCGTCTCCCGTTGTCTTGTGTCCTGTCTCCTGGCGTCTTGTGTCCTGTCTCCTGCATCACCCTATGCTGTCCCTCCAGGCGCCCACGTGAACCCGGCCGTCTCTCTGGCCATGGTCCTCCTGGGGAAGCTGCCGCTCAGGAAGTTCCCGGTGTACGTCCTGGCCCAGTTCCTGGGGGCCTTCGCGGGCTCCTGCGCGGTGTACGCCCTGTACTACGGTGAGAGATCTGGAGACCCTCACCCTGGGTGGGGTTGAGGCCAGAGTTTCCCGCACACACACCTTTTTACGTTTTTCCGCCCGTCTCAATTTCTCACACGGCCCCTCGTTAAGTAGTGTGTAACGATGACATGAACTCTGTTCATTAGGAGGGCTTGGATTGCAGAAGATGCATCCAGACTGCGTAATAATGAAGTACGTCTTTTCCCAGATGCCCTGATGGCGTTCACCAACGGAGACCTGATGGTTACCGGGGACAACGCCACCGCCAACATCTTTGCTTCGTACCCGGCGAAGCATCTCTCCACTCTCAACGGCTTTGTGGATCAGGTACGCTGGAGATGATTCCTACCTGCTGCATTGGTGTCAGGCTCACTAGCTCACTAGGATGGCGTTGTAGGTCTAGATCTTGAATTTCATTTCTCTATGTCATCAAAAGTCAAACAAATGATATTGACAGTCAGTACGCGTGACTTGTGGACTGAAATAGTGTCCAATTCGACCAGACAAAGCGTATATAAACGCGCTTCACACTCATGTGAGCACTGGAATGATATTGCATGAAATGGAGCAGAACGGGGTGTGCCAGGGTGTTGAAGTGTGTAATCCAGCCCTGCATAACACCATCTGTGACTACTGAGCCAGGCGGAGAATCTAAGAATTCATTTGTTGGTTTGACTAAATACATTTTTGAATATTTCTCTTTTACTATTAAATATACAGAACTGAAATCTACTTAGAGTCAGCATCTTTCACAGAAATCATTGTTCTGCATGGAAAAGTGTGTTTTCACATGAACCGACCTGGGGCGGGGGTGGGGGGGGGGAGTATCTTCAGCTGTCCCTTAAAGCTTCAAACAAGGGAAGCCCCCTAATACTCTGACCAGGGCGGAGGTCATGATGGACGACTCAGAACAACAGACCCGTCACCAACCGTCACCCAGCATAGTTGTTGAATATCGTCCTCCACGACCAAGAGTTGAACACACATCTGAGAGTCACACTCACATGGGGTTTGGTGTGTTTGTTTGCAATTACATTTAGGGACGCTTTTATCCAAAAGCGACTTCCAATTAGTACATTTGTCAGAAGAAGGTGAAACAACAATAAACCGCTTTCGGTACAGTAAGGATGTGCATAGAACCATGTGCCAAGCACTAACCATCACTAGGTTAACCCGTTCCCTGTGTACAACAGAGACAGCTACGATAAGATGCTACACAATGCTAAGTACTAGTTTTAAGTGTAAGGTCGTACAACGTTCAATAAGTGGGTGAGAGGGGGGGGGGGGTAAAGGGGGAGGCTACGCAGAGTCCCCGAGGTGACCTCTGAACCCATGAGTCTTGATTCTTTCGCGGGATCCGGTCCGCTGCTCGTCTTAATCATTGATTAATGATCGGCCAGGTGATCGCCACGGCCGCCCTGATCCTGTGCATCCTGGCAATCACCGACGCCAAGAACCTGGGCGCGCCGCGGGGGATGGAGCCGCTCTGCATCGGCCTGGTCGTCATGGCGATCGCCGTCTCCATGGGCTTCAACTGCGGCTACCCCATCAACCCCGCCCGCGACCTGGGACCGCGCCTCTTCACCGCCGTGGCCGGCTGGGGGCTGGACGTGTTCAGGTACCTCCCCCTTTACCTCGTCCAATCACACACCGGCTGGGCGTGTACAGGTACCTCCCCCCCTTTACCTCGTCCAATCACACACCGGCTGGGCGTGTTCAGGTACCTCCCCCTTTACCTCGTCCAATCACACACCGGTTGGGCGTGTTCAGGTACCTCCCCCCCCTTTACCTCGTCCAATCACACACCGGCTGGGCGTGTTCAGGTACCTCCCCCTTTACCTCGTCCAATCACACACCGGTTGGGCGTGTTCAGGTACCTCCCCCCCTTTACCTCGTCAAATCACACACCAGCTGGGCGTGTTCAGGTACCTCCCCCCTTCACCTCGACCAATCACAAACAAGCTGGACGTGTTCAGGTACCGCTCCTGTTCCCCTCGTCCAATCACAACCCGGCATGGAGTTTGAATTGAGGGGGACCTACGGGGTGTTCTGGAGGCCGTGTGATGGTCTGTAGATGAATCCCCTCGCTGCTGCTGGTTCACTACCAGGGTGGGGACTCAATAAACCACAAAGATAAGGGGTCTCTATCAGGCGTGTAAAGCTGAGCTCTCTGGACAATCTGAATCAATAATTCAATCTGAGGAGCGTTTTGGTAAAGGGGATGTGGGTCAACGTGAGCAGGATTCTCTGCATATTGATATCAAATATTCAGTGTTTCAGAACCACAATGGGGAAAGCCGTCACCCATCTCTTCTTGCTCTCCGTTTGCCGTTGTTACATCATAGAGGCGGTTAGACTCTTACAGTCAGACCAGTAGCAAAACATCACAGAGGAAAGTGGTGGTATCAAACCAATATAGAGGCTCACGTTGAGTTAATGGACTTTAGAGAGCACTAACCCTGCAGAGGAACCTCAGCCATCAAGGGTCAGACATGTTGATATGTTATATGAGCTGAAATACCACCATTGTAAAAGCGAAACACAACATATGGCCTGAACGAATTAGAGGAAGTTATAGAGTTATTATTATACATATTGTTAAATGATTCTTCCACACCTCTGAACTCATCCTGGGAGCTCCTGCGCGACACGGGGGCGGTTCAACCCGTCCTCAGACTCCAGGTCTCGGCAGTCCCACGTCAGCACAGATTACAGCACATACATCGTATGAGTTACGTGACCCTAATGCACACTTAAGCCTTCATCCCAGCACGGTGTTCCTCCCACCACCTGACCTTCATCACGAGGAGGATAGGGTGGGCGAAGGGGAGAGGAACACATTCGATACGTTAGGGCTCGCCCTCCATGTTTAACTACAGCGTGTCTGTCTTGGTTAGTGGTCCGTGAGAGAGTAGGAGGGCATGAGGACACCCAGGCTCTCGGTGGATCCTCTTCCCGCTCAGCTCTGTGTGGGCGTCTCTCCGTTCCGCTCTTGGCCGTGGCCGTGGATTAGAGCCTTTAATCCTACGGCCTCACTCCGGTGAGGTGCGTCAGACTCGTTTGTGCCGCGGTCAACGTGCTCAGAGACACTGTCCCCGGAGGCCGGGGTCACCCCACGCAGCACCCACACTTTAATCTGTCTGTCAGGTGTGTCAGCTCATAGACAGTCTGTCAGGTGTGTCAGGTCAGAGACAGTCTGTCAGGTGTGTCAGGTCAGAGACAGTCTGTCAGGTACGTCAGCTCATAGACAGTCTGTCAGGTATGTCAGGTCAGAGACAGTCTGTCAGGTATGTCAGGTCAGAGACAGTCTGTCAGGTATGTCAGGTCAGAGACAGTCTGTCAGGTATGTCAGGTCATAGACAGTCTGTCAGGTGTGTCAGGTCAGAGACAGTCTGTCAGGTATGTCAGGTCAGAGACAGTCTGTCAAGTATGTCAGGTCAGAGACAGTCTGTCAGGTGTGTCAGGTCAGAGACAGTCTGTCAGGTGTGTCAGCTCAGAGACAGTCTGTCAGGTGTGTCAGCTCATAGACAGTCTGTCAGGTGTGTCAGGTCAGAGACAGTCTGTCAGGTACGTCAGCTCATAGACAGTCTGTCAGGTATGTCAGGTCAGAGACAGTCTGTCAGGTATGTCAGGTCAGAGACAGTCTGTCAGGTGTGTCAGGTCAGAGACAGTCTGTCAGGTGTGTCAGCTCAGAGACAGTCTGTCCTGAAGGGGTTTGGACTGACCTCGGATGTTAACCACCCATAGAATCCTCTCATCGCTTTGAGACGGGGATTCTGTTGTTAGTGCAGCTGACTGAGGGTGCATTTCCAGTCATTAATTATCGTATGTAGTATCTATGGTATCGGGTTAAGGATGCATTAAAGGAGATTCACGCTGGAAAGGAAAATTGGTACCGGAAAAGAAATCTCAACAGAGATTAATGACAAATGTGTTTGTGTTTGTTTGTGTGCGTGTGTGTGTGTGTGTGTGTGTGTGTGTGTGTGTGTGTGTGTGTGTGGTTTTGTGTGTGTGGTCCTGTGTGTGTGTGTGTGTGTGTGTGTGTGTGTGTGTGTGTGTGTGTGTGTGTGTGTGTGTGTGTGTGTGTGTGTGTGTGTGTGTGTGTGTGTGTGTGTGTGTGTGGTTCTGTGTGTGTGTGTGTGTGTGTGTGTGTGTGTGTGTGTGTGTGTGTGGTTTTGTGTGTGTGGTCCTGTGTGTGTGTGTGTGTGTGTGTGTGTGTGTGTGTGTGTGTGTGTGTGTGTGTGTGTGTGTGTGTGTGTGTGTGTGTGTGTGTGTGTGTGTGTGTGTGTGTGTGGTTCTGTGTGTGTGTGTGTGTGTGTGTGTGTGTGTGTGTGTGTGGTTTTGTGTGTGTGGTCCTGTGTGTGTGTGTGTGTGTGTGTGTGTGTGTGTGTGTGTGTGTGTGTGTGTGTGTGTGTGTGTGTGTGTGTGTGTGGTCCTGTGTGTGTGTGTGTGTGTGTGTGTGTGTGTGTGTGTGTGTGTGTGTGTGTGTGTGTGTGTGTGTGTGTGTGTGTGTGTCTGTGTGTGTGTGTGTGTGTGTGTGTGTGTGTGTGTGTGTGTGTGTGTGTGTGTGTGTGTGTGTGTGTGTGTGTGTGTGTGTGTGTGGTTCTGTGTGTGTGTGTGTGTGTGTGTGTCTGTGTGTGTGTGTGTGTGTGTGTGTGTGTGTGTGTGTGTGTGTGTGTGTGTGTGTGTGTGTGTGTGTGTGGTTCTGCCCTCCGTCCCCAGGGCTGGGGGGTGCTGGTGGTGGGTCCCGGTGGCGGGCCCCATGGTGGGGGGCGTGGTCGGGGCCTCGGTCTACTTCCTGCTGGTGGAGCTGCACCACTCGGAGCCGGACGCCCCCGAGGAGACCGGCACCAAGGACAAGTACGAGATGATCACCGTGAGCTAGACCCCCGCGGGGAGCTGCCCCCCCCCCCCCTCCCCCCTCCCCCCTCACCCCCTCCACGCGGGGCACACCGTCCGGGGGTCTTCTGCCCGTTGCTCCCTCGGTGGTACGGTGACGTTAGCCGGCGGCTGGTGTTCCTCCCGGAGGACGCTCCGTCTAATCATCGGAGCGCATCGATCAGGACTAGATACAAACGCATCGAGCCTTTATATTAAAAAGATATTTAATCAATACCCTCTTGACCTTTTCTATCTCTTTCTGAACGAATCTGAGCTTCTTACTTTCCGTGCGGGGTTGAGGTGCACGATAAACGAACTCGGCCGTCTCAGTATTCTGTGTTTAACTGCCTGATTATCTTCACTTTGGAGCATTGCCAAGTTGCTTCATAGTGGGATGAATATATATATTATTGTATATCTATATTCAGTATATAAATCTTACACACGGGTCAAAATGCCAAGTATGTGAAATAACTATTATACATGTTTGATAACCAGTATATTTTCGATGTTGTAATATATTGCTAGTCTATTAAAGGGTGCCCCAATGCAGATAAGCAGTTTAGTTGTTTTTATATATTTAAGATCCATCAAAGTGGACGCATTGTAGTGTTTATGATTTACGCTTTTGTCTTTGTATTGGTGTCAAAGTATTAGACACAAAAGATTTCCTGCATTTGATCAGTATTATATAAGCACAGTCAAGATAATCTACTGTATTATGTTTTTGTATTTGTTTGCATTATGGATGTATTTTTAAACATGGACAGTTAAAATAATACTTTTAAATTGACTGTTACAATACATGGGTGGATCGATGGGATCCACACATGTTTAAAGATACACTAGAAACTGATTTACTATTCTCACTCACTGTAAGTATGTTTTAAGAGCTTTTATTTTTGTGTTATTAGGAAGAAGAAGCCTAGCTTTCCTTCATCTTACAGTAGTTGAAATCCGTTCTGAGTTGACTGCACCTGCCTCTGTACGAGCAGACATGGACTGAGACAGCTCCAGGCTCATTCAGACCAGCCTTTGGGTTAGGGACTCCGTCTCACCTCCACAACAGGTGAGGCGGTGGAACACTTCTCCATGGCCAAGGACCTTTGGAAAGCGGCGTTTTGTTGGGTTGTTTCCAAGCCTTGCCTTCTGCTGCTCTTTGCTGATCTCTCCCTGAGTCTCACAACATACCTAAAGAAGCTTTAAATTCATAGCGTACGTTAGCAGTTACCCTCACCACCCCTTTGTCTGTGAATGTAATCATGTCCACATTGTGAAGATATAACCAGAAATAAATGTTTATAAAACTATTGACGTGTGTTGTATTTCATTATCAATGCATGTGCCAACCCTCTTAACACACACACACACAAACACACACACACACACACACACACACACACACACATGCACGCAATGTCTGGGCACACACACACACACACACACACACACACACACACACACAGAAAGTCTGTTTACTGTCTATATTTACTCACATTGCAGAATGAATCTCTCTTATCTCTCATTGAAATATAGCATGTGTGAGACAGAAATGCTGGGGCATTAGAGGTAATAAATGATATCTAATAATATAGTCATGCAGGAATCCTCGTACAGGTTTTGGCTTGGGTGTACGAGGACTACGTTGTCTATGAATGACATCAAAGACATTGTCTATGATGGCATCGACATCTATTTTCCATTGGAACACTTTGCCTGGGACACACAAACAAACGCACAAAGACAAACACACGGTGTGTTTGTGCGTGTTCGGAAAACCAAAGGTTGTTTTGGTGTTTGTTCTGAACTGTCAAACTCCAGACCCGACATCACACATTGAACACATCAACACATTCACTGCACGGCAGTGAGGATTCTAGGAATTTACCTTTTGTTTTTACACAAAATGTGTCACGGGGAGAAATGCTTTTTGTGTGCACAAAATAAAACATTGAAGATTGCAATGGGAAGTTATATTATCTATTACACTGACTGAATGGCTGAAACACGCAGTGTGGTCAAAGTCACTTAGACAAATGCCAAAATACAGAAATAGCACTTACTTCATACCACAAGTTAACATTTAACTTGTGCTCCGTTTGAAACAGAGCATTTCAAATCACAGAGTTCAATGTTAGTCAGCAAGTCCTGCCAGAATCCCCCTGCACTCATAAATGCTCTTTCACAATCTGTTGGTACAGTGACACTGGACACCAGGGAGCCAATCAGCTCTCGCCTCCTGACTCCAGACCACTTCTCCAATGTGTCCCTTTGGTTTGTCAGCTGCGGGTTTGAGTACAGCAGGATGTGCTCTCCAGGTGTGCTGTAGGATTCTCCTTCAAGGACCCTCACACCTCCAGCGGCTGAAGCTACTGCCTGGTGGTCCATGCCTTTTCTCTGAGGGATTTCCTCCATTCTGTTAAATCTGACACCATGTCTATAGGGAGAGTGCTTTGTTGCTTGTTGCTCACTTGCCAACTGGCCGAGGGGAAGAGAATCAAGGCCAACAGAACAGGTGAGCGAGTCACACTGAAATGATCTTCCACACGGTTAACATGTGTCACCCTTTTGAGACTTCGAAGAACCTTTGAATGTCAATGAACCAGTCCACAGTTCAGTGTCTAAACAATGGGTGTGCCTGCCCTGGTTTGCTCTGGCCAAAGTGTTACTTTGGAGATGTAAATGACAAAGGATTAAGTCCAAATGATGGCATGGATTAGGGTTTGAAGCTACTGAACCTGATGCTTAATGAACCTGGCTTATATGATCAAACCCAGACAGCGTGTTTACAGTATCGGTTCGTTATCAGAGCAAAGATATAGAGCAACCTGGAGAAATCCTTTTTGATGATCTATCTTTCTCCGGTGGCCAGTACGCCTCGCCTGATACGTGAGTCTGTTTCACAATCGTGTGAACCTCCAGGTGTGTGTGTGCAGACAGGGTCGTTTCTCTGTTCTAAGGGGGCACGGCCCCATATCGTAGGGCCCACTATGGAACCATGACAACCGGTGGTATGTTCCAGGTTCCCATGTTCCCGCTCTATGTAGCACGTAATGGAAACCTGAAAAGACACTCCTCAGATTTGACCAGACACAAAAAGAGGGTTAATATAAGACACAATGAGAGGGTTAATATAAGACACAATGAGAGGGTTAAT
Organism: Gadus chalcogrammus; assembly: GCF_026213295.1. Classification (NCBI taxonomy): domain Eukaryota; kingdom Metazoa; phylum Chordata; class Actinopteri; order Gadiformes; family Gadidae; genus Gadus; species Gadus chalcogrammus. Next base: position 1,853,663 of record NC_079425.1, read on the forward strand.
ATAAGACACAATAAGAGGGTTAATATAAGACACAATGAGAGGGTTAATATAAGACACAATGAGAGGGTTAATATAAGACACAATAAGAGGGTTAATATAAGACACAATGAGAGGGTTAATATAAGACATAATGAGAGGGTTAATATAAGACACAATGAGAGGGTTAATATAAGACACAATGAGAGGGTTAATATAAGACACAATGAGAGGGTTAATATAAGACATAATGAGAGGGTTAATATAAGACACAATAAGAGGGTTAATATAAGACACAATGAGAGGGTTAATATAAGACACAATGAGAGGGTTAATATAAGACACAATGAGAGGGTTAATATAAGACATAATGAGAGGGTTAATATAAGACACAATGAGAGGGTTAATATAAGACATAATGAGAGGGTTAATATAAGACACAATAAGAGGGTTAATATAAGACACAATGAGAGGGTTAATATAAGACACATTACTATTTGGACGCAGACTTTTGACCTGGGTGCCGTCGGACTCTGGCTACTAGGAAAACGTGAGGCTGGAACCCAGACATCCCTCCCTGAGAGAGGTGATTATTGAGGATGTGTATTCAAGGGGTGATGGGGGCTTTAGAAAGGGTCTGAATGCCTAAACGACATGTTAAACGACATGTTAATGAGGAAAAGATTTAAGATAAACGTTGAACTGGCCATGGAACAAACGTAAGCTTAACGTTGTCCTGAGCTTCCTGAGGGCTGATAAAAGGGGGAGGACAAGATGGCAACACAAGACCAGCATAGACTGGAGACTGTGAGGGTCTGCCCCAAAGTGGACTCTCTGTGTAAATGGTCTGCCCCAAAGTGGACTGTTCCACGTGAATCGTACATCGCAAAGTAGACTGCTCCATGCTAATGCAGCCCACTTCTTCGCATGTTTCTTCAGTGAATGACAGCTTGTATCAATTCAATAAATCACCATGAGCTTTTAAGATCCAAACACATGGAGTTGTTTGTTAACCAGCGTTCCTCATTACTCCGTCCACTGAACGGCGAGGCCTGGAGATCGCTCACCACAGAACGGCACTTCCTCAAAGTGTCTGCTGAATCAGAGAACCAGCTGGGCTGAACAATGAGCTTAAAGGGGGCATATTACACCACCAGGTGTGAGTGGGATTAGCCATACAAGCCGTTTCGAAAATCTGCCCCATATGACATCACGAGTGGGCGTGTCCCCCTAGATCTGTGCTGGTTAGATCAGTCTTCCAGCCTACCCAGTGGACTGAAGTAAACATTAGTCATCATTCCAGCACAATTCCAGGTGGACACGCACACTAGTGATGTCATACGGGGCAGATTTTCGAAATGGCTTGTGTGGCTAATCACACTCACACCTGGTGGTACAATATGTCTCCTTTAACACGCTACTGGTGGTGATCAGAGCAGTTCCTCCGCTAGAAAAGGCCTGACTGAAGCCATGTTTGCTTTGGTCTACGACCGCGACTCCAGTCAGGCTGTATGAGTAGAGGTTGTGCAAAGTATTATGTAAGATGTGTTTGGACAAGTGTAGGGTTCACATGACCTGAGGCCACGACCTGACATCAACGTGTGGCAGTAGGGGCAATGACACACCCACACACACACGAAGTGTGTGTGTGTGTATGTTTGTCTTCCATGTGCTTCCAGTGTATATATATAGTCATTGCATAATAAATTATAAATTGCAAAATTATTACTCTAAATAAAATACAATTTAATAGTAATGTTTTTAATGTTCAGGGAAATCTAATTATATTAAATATATATATATACATTATATATATAATAAAAAATTTCTGTGTTTCAGGGTTGTCTCTTCACCACCTGGGGGGCCCACACCCGGCCACGCCCCCGCCAGCAGGACCCAATGTGGGCCAGTCGGTGTTCAGGCTGTACTCCCCGGGGGGCCGCATGGAGGATTGGTGCACCCTGGACCCCTTCCAGGCGGGGGGACCCTCGTGTCCCGGCTTCAACAGCAGCCACGGCCTCATCGTCATCAGCCCCGGCTGGTCGGTAAGGACCGCCTTCACCTGTCGTTTAGTCGGCGACGTCCCCCCCCCCCCCCCCCCCCCCCACTACATTCATACAGCGCTTTCCTACGCACTGGCCACTCAAAGCCTTCACAACACTGCCTCACATTCACCCGTTCATGCACACATTCACACACCGACGGCGGAGTCAGCCACGCAGGGCGACAGCCAGCTCGTCAGGAGCAGTCAGGGTGAGGCGTCTCGCTCAGGGACACCTCGACACTCAGCTAGGAGGAGCCGGGGATCGAACTAGCAACCTTCCGGGGACCCATGATTGTCTAAATTGTTTAGATATATTTATTTTATTTCATCATAGATATCAGCCGTGAAATAACGACGACTGTATTCAGTTTTTATTTGCTATATTCATATTTTTGGGTGGTAAATGATTGTGTGTTGGTTCCGCCCCCCCCTCTTCCAGCTGGACGGTATGATGGAGAGCTGGGTGCTGCGGCTGGCCTCCGGCCTGGAGCAGAGCCTGGCGGAGGTGAACGTGGTGGTCACCGACTGGCTGCGGCTGGCCCACCAGCACTACCCCATCGCCGTGCAGAACACCCGGGCCGTGGGGAAGGACGTGGCGACTCTGCTGCGCTGGCTACAGGTCGGTGATGGCCCTCGAGAGACGGTCAGCGCTGGACCCCTTTAACCTCGGGGTTAAAGAGCCGGGGACTAAAGGGCTCATTGAGTTAGGGTGGCATGGGCGGCATGAGGCCCAGGAGGTACAGCGGTTTATGGCCATTCACCATGAATGGGTGAATGTTGGGCAGTATTGTAAAACGCTTTGAGTGGCCACTGATTAGAAAAGCGCAACGTTAATGCAGTCCATTCACCATTGGTCAGAATTAGCCGGAGCCTTCCTTAGCTTTTAGTGAGAGTGAAGCGCTGTTAGAGTCTGTGTTTGAACGAGACGGTTTAGACCGCAGACCGATCCCGGCTAGTTTTTGACACCATGTCTATAGGGAGAGTGCTTTGTTGCTTGCTTTGTTGCTTGTTGCTTACTTGTCAACTGACCGAGGGGAAGAGAATCAAGGCCAACAGAACAGGGGAGCGAGTCACACTGAAATGATCTTCCACACGGTTGTCACCCTGTGTCACCCTGTGCCACCCTTTTGAGACTTCGAAGAATCTTTGAATGTCAATGAACCAGTCCACAGTTCAGTGTCTAAACAATGGGTGTGCCTGCCCTGGTTTGCTCTGGCCAAAGTGTTACTTTGGATATGTAAATGACAAAGGATTAAGTCCAAATGATGGCATGGATTAGGGTTTGAAGCTACTGAACCTGATGCTTAATGAACCTGGCTTATATGATCAAACCCAGACAGCGTGTTTACAGTATCGGTTCGTTATCAGAGCAAAGATATAGAGCAACCTGGAGAAATCCTTTTTGATGATCTATCTTTCTCCGGTGGCCAGTACGCCTCGCCTGATACGTGAGTCTGTTTCACAATCGTGTGAACCTCCAGGTGTGTGTGTGCAGACAGGGTCGTTCCTCTGTTCCAAGGGGGCATGGCTCCATATCGTAGGGCCCACTATGGAACCATGACAACCGGTGGTATGTTCCAGGTTCCCATGTTCCCGCTCAATGTAGCATGTAATGGAAACCTGAAAAGACACTCCTCAGATTTGACCAAACACAATAAGAGGGTTAATATAAGACACAATGAGAGGGTTAATATAAGACACAATGAGAGGGTTAATATAAGACACAATGAGAGGGTTAATATAAGACACAATGAGAGGGTTAATATAAGACATAATGAGAGGGTTAATATAAGACACAATGAGAGGGTTAATATAAGACACAATGAGAGGGTTAATATAAGACATAATGAGAGGGTTAATATAAGACATAATGAGAGGGTTAATATAAGACACAATGAGAGGGTTAATATAAGACACAATGAGAGGGTTAATATAAGACACAATGAGAGGGTTAATATAAGACACAATGAGAGGGTTAATATAAGACACAATGAGAGGGTTAATATAAGACACAATGAGAGGGTTAATATAAGACATAATGAGAGGGTTAATATAAGACACAATGAGAGGGTTAATATAAGACATAATGAGAGGGTTAATATAAGACACAATGAGAGGGTTAATATAAGACACAATGAGAGGGTTAATATAAGACACAATGAGAGGGTTAATATAAGACATAATGAGAGGGTTAATATAAGACATAATGAGAGGGTTAATATAAGACATAATGAGAGGGTTAATATAAGACACAATGAGAGGGTTAATATAAGACATAATGAGAGGGTTAATATATGAGACGAGACAGTTTAGACTTCAGACCGCTCCCGGCTAGTTTCTGAACAACAGGGCGTCTCTCTATGATGCTTTCTAGGAATCCAGCCCGTCAACCACATGTTACTGTAAAGCAACAACACTCTGCGCTCTCACTATACAACTCTCAAATCACCTCAAATGATCCACTTTAACTATTGTGTCTTCATAACCAAGTAGCCAATCAATACTCCATGCCCCCACCCCCCATCAGGACCACTACAAGCTCTCCCCGAAGCGGGTCCATCTGATTGGCTACAGCCTTGGAGCACACATCTCTGGATTCGCTGGGAGCTATTTCAGGGGCTCGGAGAAACTCGGAAGAATTACCGGTGAGGCTGGAAGCACGAATACCAGAAGAGACACAAACACACGACGCAAAAAGAGTGCGTGCGATCAGCCGTTACAAGCCGTCTGAAAATCTCCCCTTCCCTGTGCCCCAGTGACATCACTAGTGGGCGTGTCCACCTAGATGTATCATGGATAGATCAGCAACGTCTGCCACAATCCACTGGGTATGCTGGTAGACTGATCTATCCAGCGTATATCTAGGTGGACACGCCCACTTGTGACGTCACTAGGGCCCAGGAAAAGGCAGATTTTCAAATGGCTTGTCACGGCTGACCCCCCACTCCTGTAAACATCATTTTTTCTCCTTATTTTGCACTTTTTTCGCACATAAACGAGTACTGATCACGCCGACCCCCCTGCCCGCGTCCGTCCCCAGGCCTGGACCCCGCGGGGCCCCTGTTCGAGGGCATGTCCCCGGTGGACCGGCTGTCCCCCGACGACGCGGACTTCGTGGACGCCATCCACACGTTCACCCAGGAGCGCATGGGTCTGAGCGTGGGCATCAAGCAGCCGGTCGCCCACCAGGACTTCTACCCCAACGGGGGCACCTTCCAGCCGGGCTGCGACCTCCACAACATCTACCACCACATCACCGAGTACGGCCTGCACGGTGAGGGCCACCACAGCGCCACCTGCTGGGGGGGGACAGGGAATACAACATGGTTATATCTGATACTTTTTAATGGAGTATCAGATATAACCGTTGTGGTACACAGCTTCGTGTTTGGTATTGAGGTTCGAATTGAAACAACTCAAGACAACTATTATTTTCGTAGATCAGCATATTTCAATACATTCTATTCTTAACACTAAACCCAAAGCAATATAAACCCTTATGGTTTCATGCCTTCATGAGACCGTCGTTTGAAGTCCTAGAAACAACATTTATTTACTAACCAATGGTTATTTTAGTGGATGTTGAAAAGGGAGAAAGCTAGGGAGAACATTTGATAAGATTCACCAACGAGCCCGTCACTAGATAGACACTATAGATACTAGATCCATTGTTTCCATACAAATAAAACAAATACGTTATTAACATTTGCAAATTTCATGCAGGTTCAAATATATATATATGTTGCCCACTGAAGGTCTTTTGTTCAGTGGATTCCCTCGCTGGGCCAGGCTTTGATGCACATCTCAATCAGGATCCTTTCTGGAAGGCATCACGCGAGGAGCCGGTTAAATATGATAGGATTCAAGGAACTCCAATTCTGCCTGCGGGCTACAAGCAAGGCTTTATCTATTCAATGTCACTGATTTATTTAACGCAAAGGCGTTTTTCTGTCTATTATGAAGGCAGTTCAGTATCTGACCTGATCATAGACGGATTATGACATATCGGGCCCCTGGGCACGTGGACTCCGCAGGCCCTCCCCCCCCCCCTTCCAACATAAACACACACGCCCAGAATACAAACACACTTATTGGCGATAATAAGTCATTGGCCTATACCTGCAACTCAGCAGGATTTGTAGCACAGGAAAGGCAACCTCACAATAATTATACAAATAAATGCATCTTTATTTAACCAAAACAGGATAAAAAATATATATAATTTATGAAATTTTTGGCGATTTGAACGAATTTTGAATGCACAGCTTTCAACCACAAATAAAAACGACTTAAAGCAACTCAATACGAACAGTTCCTTACATTAATTGACAGTAATGCATTTCACCTATGAAATGCATTTTTTCCGGGCTCTGTTCCGTGCAAAATCCTCCACGATATCATCAAAGTCCAGTGCATTGGTATGGTCGCTCTCAATTGCCATGAGAGAAAGTGCCTTGAGGCGTTTTTGTGACATTTTCGTCATCAGTTCATTTTTTATCCTGGACAGAAGAGGCCCCACTGTTAGTAACTTGTGGGGCCCTGGACCCCACTGTTAGTAACTTGTGGGGCGGCTCAGTTTACTTCAGTTACTAACAGTGGGGCCCTGGGTCCCACTGTTATTAACTTGTGGGGCCCTGGACCCCACTGTTAGTAACTTGTGGGGCAGCTCAGGGGGGCCCAAGGGCCCCCCTGAGCCCAAGGGCCTTTTTAGTTGATCGTCTTTGGCTAGTTAACTTCCGTTCAAGTTGCATTCATTCACTTGTTGAGCGGCACCTCGAGGGACAGGGAAATCTGTTCAGAGCGAACTGTTTTTAATCTATTCAGATATCGCACAAAGAAAGGGGACGCTATATCGCTGTATCGATGTTTACTCCCAGCCCTGACTCTGCCGTGTCCACTAACGGCTCCGTCCGTTCGTCCTCAGGGTTCGAGCAGACGGTGAAGTGCGCCCACGAGCGCTCGGTGCACCTGCTGATCGACTCCCTCCTGCACCGCGACCGGCAGAGCGTGGCCTACGTGTGCAGGGACCACGACGCCTTCGAGAAGGGCCTGTGCCTGGACTGCCGCCGGCGCCGCTGCCCCCGGCTGGGCTACCACGCGCACCACGGCCACGGCGGCACCGTCGGGAAGAAGCTGTTCCTCAAGACGCGCGCCCGCATGCCCTACAAACGTAACGCTCGCCGCTTGAACCGCGACCTCATGTTACTGTTCGTTCCATGGATGATGTTGTTCCTCCTCACTTGGCCCAACACAAGAGATGTTCCGATAACATTCTTCCCTTTCCGATACCGATTCAGATTCCTGAACTTTACTCAGTATCGGTATCGGCGATAACGAGTATATATAATACCGATACAGCATCTAGCATTGTAAATACTAATACCACTTTTTCTTATTGAAGGGTTCTCTTACCATGGCAGCACTCTATAATCTGTTCAACGCACGTAGGTCGGAGATGACCCATTCCAACTTTCCACCTTGTACCAGTTTGTGATGTTCTTTGTCTGTGTAGTAAATGTCACGTGATGGTATTGGATCGGTGCATAAACTTGCGTACTCGCTGATACTCGATACCGCATTTCATGCAGTATCTGAGGAATTTTCGATATTGTATCGAAAACATATTTGAGGAACAGTTTAGACCTGTATGGCAACGGTAACGTTTTTGAATGAGTCAAAGGGCAGCTTTGACCTTGTAAGTGCTTCATCTTAACAATGACCTCTCCGTCTCCTTCTCCCTCTGCAGTCTACCACTACCAGTTCAAGGTGCAGTTCACCAACCATCTGAAGGGAATGAGGCCGTCGCTCATCATCGCCCTGACAGGGACCAACGAGGAGATCGGGGAGCTCCCCATCCAGTTGTGAGTCGACGCGCCGCGACACTCCTGCGTTATTACGCACGGTTCGCTCGGCTGAACTTCACCGTGCGCTACTGTACTCTGCCCTGGATGTTACGCAACTGGAGGCTGAACAACCATCTCTTGAATAAAAGAACACGCGTGGAAACAGTGCGTCGGGATAACAGAACTATAAATGGAGAGGAGAGGATCAATAATTCAGCGGAGAACATCACGTTGGAAAACTCTTTTCTCCACTATGTAATCTTTGGCTTGGCTCACTGTATATGCTTCCATCATGTTTGTTTTTAGTTTGATTTGCTCTTAGCCTTGGTTTAAGTAATCCACAACGAACCAAGGCTTTGGGCCTCTCTCCTAGACACAGTAGGTCTATTCTGATTAGCATTGATCTAAACTAATTCTTTAATGCTTTCCCAGCGAGGAGGAGGTCTCTGGTAACCGGACCTACGCCTTCCTGATCACCCTGGAGCGCGACATCGGAGACCTGATGATGCTCAGAGTCCAGTGGCAGAGCACCGCTCTGTGGAAGAGCGTGTGGACCCGCATGCACACCATCCTGCCCTGGGGCAACATGGCCGCACCCCCACAGCTCAGCGTGGGCCGGATCTCCGTCAAAGTGGGGGAGACGCAGAAGAGGTACGGGGAGAATAGATGTCATAACATCCTTACAGCAGTAATGAGGATCATTGTTTACCTCTGTGTGTATATGCTTCTCTAACTTTTTGTCTGGTTATTCTGAGCCTACGTGCAATGGGACAAGACATTCTGACATATGAATGATTAAATAAAAACCTAACAAGATATTCCCCAGTGCTTTCACAGTATTCTTGTTAACAACATGCCGACTATAACAGTTATGATGCGTGCTTGTTTCTACTGCCACCTAGTGGAAAATGTTAGTACCTGTAACTGACATATCTGTAATATCAGCTAGATTGATAGGCCTAAATTTCTGTTTTTTGTCACTTCAGGACATCTTTCTGCCCGGCGACAGAAGACGGGCAGCATTTTCAAGCGTCAGAAGAGAAACTGTTTGTCAGATGCCAAGAAAATCACCAAAAACAACGGAGAAAGAAGCATAATTTGGCCTAGAACGGCCCTCATCCACAGCTAGGAGAAGGAAACAGCGTCACACCTGCAACGATACTAAACGGCCTTTATTATACCACCAGGTGGGAGTGATCAACTCGATGTATGATCGATAGATCAGCAACATTGGCTACAATCCACTGGGTAGGCTGGTAGACTGATCTATCCAGCGTACATCTAGGTGGCGCACAGAAAGAGGCAGACTTTAAAACGACTTGTAATGGCTAATCACACTCACACCTGGTGGTTTTATAAAGGCCCTTTAGAGATACCATTTTACACATTTTGATGAGAGCTTATTAACAAATATGATTGTTTCAAATTAAAAAAAACTCAACCACAAATCATTTTGTCCAGTTTGTCTCAACGAATAAGACAACCGAGAAAAAAACGTATTAAACATTACCTTAAAAATTAAAACACCTCATCGGACAGAAACGCCTTATTTCCACAGAACAGACTAGAGATACCACGCAGGTCTGATGACATCACATCAGACTGTATTACTGGATCTGTGCTTGAGACTTAAACTCTTTAAAATGTTTTTTTTACAGCTGTATTATTTCTGGGGCTGATTACCTTTACCACTGCATAGGTCGTTGAATGTGATTTATATGGGGATATTTAGTGTGATTTCTCCCGACACCAACATAACAGTAAAACACGCGCACTTGTGTTTACTATTCTGTTTAATTCTCAATGTTCAACAGGTCCATACATGACTGTGTTTACATCCAGGTTTCAACCTTCACCCAAAACACATTCTCATGCCTTGCCTAATGGCAGGGCAGCAAGGTCGGGGCAGATGCATAACAATGCAAGTCATTGGTTGATATTCATTTATTAAATGAATGCTCTGTATTAAGGCTCACCTCAAATCTGGGTATGGACTGAAGAGGCCTGTCCAACAATTATAAATGAGTCTAATGAAGAATTAAAAATGGTGAAATAGCAAGGGAAGACATTCGGGAAATAGCAAAAGCCCATTAGTTCGATTTTCACCAAGTATATTTAATGAATGTGTGACAAGTACATGCAATTATGCAAGCATGCGATGTACCTGTATGCACAAAACTTAAAAAAGGAAAAACTGATGAAATTGACAGGCAGAATAAAAAGAACAGAATTTAGAATGAAACTTGTTCAAACTTAGAACAGCAGACATTAAAACCAGACAGGCGCGCAGAGCTGATTTGATCTTGAATACTCAATTTACATCTCTCATATTTCAGTGCAATATTTTACTATCTCAGGGAAAGAAAATCAACAGAATGGGAGAATCGTATAGCAAGCGGCCCAAACTTAAATAGTCGCATATAGAGTAGAAAATATTTAAAACTCTTATCCAAGAAAAGCATAGCAAAGAATAGCACCAATAACAGTTTGGCCGTTCGGTCTCATGAACCCCAGCCTCCTTAGAGGACAGGAGGGCAAGTGGTCTTCAGAGGACTCAGGAGAGCCTCAAGGGAAGGTAGTTGTATCACAATCAAGCAAAAGGAAAGAAAGCCTTTTTTTGTCAATCTAAGCATGGCCTTACTGTAAACATTGCTACTCTCATGCTTACGCTGTTTTTGCTTTTTAATCCTGAGATGGTGAACAGTAAATGATCTTCACTAAACAGCAGAGAAATGTCTTCCGTACGAGAAAAAAACGAATCGGTATTATCTGCACAAAGAAAGACTGTACTGGCGTTGGAGCTACAAAGGTACAATTCTCAGCTCGCGGTGTAAAATCATGTCAAATTGGCAAAATAGTTCTCTATAAATCTTTTTTTGTATGCAATGTCTTGTTGATTGGCGGCCAAAACCCAGGAAGCAGCCATCATGCTGACTGTGGCAGAATTCAGGCTAGAAAGAAGAAGAAGAAGGAGACAGTAGTGTGCAATACGAGGGGGAGAGAGGCTTCACTGCTCCCAGGAGGAGACAGAGATACCCCTGGATGCAGGGCTCCTCTCCGGCGTTACCACCTCCGGGTTAAAGAGACGAGGGGCGCGCCGAGCGAAAGGGGCGCAGGGGGAGGCGGTCCCGAAGGCGGCGCCTCCTCCTGTTGAAGCAGGCCTGGAGAACAGGTCATAGTCCTGCGGTAGTCTGTGTGTGGGTGAACTCTTTGGACTGAAGTGCTCCCTCGGAGGCACTGAGGAGGACCAGGGCAGCTGGCTGGGCCCCTCAGGACCTCATGGGGGCCATCTGGTAGTTCTCTCTGGGGGGCCCCGGCTGCCGCTGCTGGTTGGCACGCCTCCTCCGATTTAACGTTCCTAGAGGGACAGAAACATCTTTTGTGGATAGTGGCGAGACGCAGGGAACGCAGCACGAAGTGTAAAAGCACGCCTCACACAACGACGACTTCCGTAGCACTTTGGTCACCGTGGGGTCAATCAAATGACCTCTGATCAACCATTTTCTTTTTATCAACATGTTGCAGTTTTTCGTGAAGCCAGCTAGTGAACAAACTGCACTTGGTAAAACCCAGACGACCCCCACTTCACCACCCAATGATGCGCGTTCCCTCCACGCACCCCCTGAAGTGTGTACGGTCCGGGCGCGAGTGTTACCTGCACCTGGCAGCGGTTTGGGGGGCGGTAGCTTGGGGTTGCTGCTGGGCGTGTGGACACTGCAGATCTTGATGAAGCCGGCCATGAGCATAATGAGAGCGATACCCATCAGGAGCACAGCCCACCAGTAGGCCTGTAACACACACACACACACACACACACACACACACACACACACACACACACACACACACACACACACACACACACACACACACACACACACACACACACACACACACACACACACACACACACACACACACACACAGACAGATCAGATCACTGCAAATCCTATAGGCCGCTGAAATGGAACAGGCTTCTGTGGATTCACATAATTGACATCCGTGTTTCACCAGTGACTACATGTCCCATGATGCACCTCAGACGAGCTAGTAGCTGCAGTATGGACAGCCCCAATAGCCTTACACCTCCAACATACTGATTGCGTAGGAGGTTGCCGTGACATATGTTTATTAGCCAACCCAACACTGGTCGGTAGCGCCCAGCTCCAGTGTTCCGGGCCGAGGACACCACAGAGAGGGTCCGAGCCCCAACACCACACGCGGTAGGACCCCCAGTGACGCTCCGCTCGCCCCTCTGGCTCACCACGATCCACTCGGCGATGTTCTCGTAGAGCTCGGGGTTGAAGATGGCCTTCTTGAGCCGGGCCAGCGGGCCGTCGGCGTCCACCAGGCGGCACTTCATGAACACGTCGCAATAGCCCCGGAACTCGTTGCAGGGCGAGCCCGGCTGCAGCGTGACCACCTTCTGCTGGAAGAACTGCTGCCAGCGCTCAGAGCCCGTGCTGCTGCAGGTGTTCGGTTTACCTGGGAGGGGGAGGGAGGGAGAGAGAGAGAGAGAGAGAGGGAGAGGGAGAGGGAGAGGGAGAGGGAGAGGGAGAGGGAGAGGGAGGGAGAGCGAGAGAGGGTGAGGCGTCTCGCTCAGGGACACCACGACACTCGGCCAGGAGGAGCCGGGGATTGAACTAGCGCCCCCTTCTGGTCACCAGCCCACCGGCTCTCTATATTCGCCGGCGACCCTGTGCTGGACAGAGCTGCTCTCCGAGACGCGGCGGGGGAGCCGAGACGACCCTGAGGGACGCTCACCTTTCTCCATGCAGCAGACGTGACACATCTCCACGGCCTCGTCCTTGCCCTCCTCGCTGGCGCAGGTGCACACCTCCAGCCTGTGCTTCTGACAGATGGACCCGGAGCAGCCCTGGGGAGGCACAACCGTCAGAGCCAGGGTTGTGTGTAACCTTTGTGTAACGCTTTGACCATTGAAAAAGAAACAAGACGCTGTTTGAGCCACCGCCCAGCATCAATCGCCGGTCGACCTGGACGGACTGTAATGCTTTGCAGGCCTACACTCTCCTGAACAACCCCCCCCTCCCTTACCTGAGTTCAACCCATCGAGGACAGCTTCGGTCCGCATTTAGACCGTACCCTTCCGTTTTCTGAACCGGGATCAATTCCCACCACCACAATGTGACCCCCTCGTGACTCTCCGCGCGGTGCACTGGTCCCGGCGGGTGTCTCTACGCACCCCGTTGAGGCAGACTTGTGTGTCCGAGTGGCAGGTGGTCAGGTTCTCCTTGGGCTCCGAGGCCGGGCACCGCGGGGACAGGCCGTTGCACTTCCCTTCCTGCGCGCACTCCGACTCCATGCGGCACATCTCGCTGTTGACCTTATAGGTGCACTCGGTTCGGCAGCACGGGCCCTGGCTCGGGCTAGGGGGGGGGGGACACAACCGCTCAGCCGTCAGCTCACCGGGCCGTAACATCACACCTCAGGCATTGGAGTACTATCAGTAGAGTTGTTCCGATACCAGTGTTGGCAATTCCTCCGATACTGCTTAAAATGCAGGTATCGGGACGTATTTCTGCGATAGAGTCGCGTCTCCCTCACCTGCAGATTTTGCCGGGCTTCAGCTTGCACTTGATGGTGGCGTCCTGGTTGGCGTCGTAGCAGCACTCGTCTCGGCACTGGTCGCTGTAGCCGCAGTCGCACTGCTCGCCCTCCTCCACGATGCCGTTACCACATATGGGCTGGCCCGACTCTGCAGCGGAACACAGCCAGTGGGGTGAGCTGGACTGGGGCCACGCAGACATCGCCACACACTCACCCTCAGCCAAACGCAACACACATAAATGCACGCAAAAAATAAAAACGCACACGTTCACAAAGACACACACACGCTCATAAAGACACACACACGCTCCTTAAGACATGCAGACGCTTCTTAAGACACATACATGCTCCTAAAAGCCCGCACCAGTCCTAAAAGGCACGCATATGCCTCCAAATGCACACCTACACCCACAGGTACGTACCGACGAAGCAGTCGCCCCTCTTCTTCTCCAGCACCCTGCTGATGTTGCGGATGCTGCAGACGGAGAACTTGTTGTTGTTCCTCTTGTCCCCAGAGGTGGCGCGGGCGTACATGATGTAGTTCCCCTGCTCCTTCTGCGTCTGCACCTTGGACTCCCCCGGGGTGCACTCCGTCCCCGAGTCGTGCTGAGGGGGGGGTCAGCGTCAGGAGGTTATGTCTCCGACACCGGGACATCGGAGAGGCCCTGGTGTTTTAGGGGACGCTACGGGCCGTGTGCGGGAATGGGGGGCATGAGAGGGGGGGGAGGGGGGGCATGAGAGGGGGCGGGGGGGTCCTGAGGTACTCACCGGAGAGCCGAAGTTGTGGCCGACCTCGTGGGCGAAGGTGATGTGGGAGACTTTGGGCGGCACGTGGGAGCCGTAGTTCTGCACCGTGATGATGCCCGTGTTCAGGGACTTCCACTTCCCGTCCGAGTACAGCTTGCTCTTCTCACAGATGCCCCCGGAACTTCCTGGAAGTAGAAGAGAATCCAGAGCTCAAATGATATGCGTTTACATTTGCATTCAGGGCGTTTATCAGAGCGACTTACAACCAGGACATTTGTCAGAAGAAAGAGAAACAACAATACGTGGCTGTCGGTACAGTAAGGATGTTCATAGAACCAAGCGCCAAGCACTGACCATCACTAGGTTAACCCATTCCATGTATACAGCAAAGACAGCTAGGATAAGAGGGTAGACAATGCTAAGTACTATTTTTAAGTGCAAGGACAATTATATGCGAATACATTGTTCCTTCATGATGTAGATAGATCAATCAATAAAAAAAACTTGAAGATTGTGAAAGCAGAGAGGGCAGGTCCTCCTAAACTGTGTGTGACTATTTTATTACAGAGAAAAGAAACAGATTCCAAGAAAAGAAACCGAAAACAAGACAAGCTGCCCTCCCTCCAGCAGGGGGCGGAAGACATCCCTCCTCCGTGAGTCAACAACATCCTCCACAATAACATCCACAATGTACTGATCCCTAGAACTACCCTGATGGTAGCAAGTGTTAAGATGCATCAACTAGGACACTAGTGCTCCTTCTCCACCGACAGTACACACTCAACTCGCCATGACGTGGCACGACTTGGTTTGGTTCCAGGCACGTCTAGAAAGTATCTCTTCAACGTGGGCGGGTCATCATAGCACGCATGCACGAGACTGCAGTGACACTATCCACGCGACACATAAACAGACAGGGCTACACACAGGAGCGTCTCCACCTCTGCCACGGTCCACGGCGTGTTCGTGCGTGCTGATCCTGCAATGTTGAATAATCAATCACTATTGTCGACTGAACGCTGATGCTAGTATTTAAAGATGCCGGGTGTCGGGTGACAGGTATCAAGCTTGGACGACTCGCGCCCATCATTATGTGTCCAGTGGTGTCACTCTGGCCAATCAGTGGCCAGGAGCCTGTTCAGGTCAGATCAGCATCTGTATCAGATCAGCTCTCTTGGAACCTGGATGGAGATGAGACTAAAAAGGTACCAGGTACCAGGTACCTCATTTTGGCGATCGAAACGCAAAACAAGGCAGTCCCAGTGGAGGCGAGTTGAGCTGGTACAGTCGGTGGAAAGGGGGCACATGTTGATCTCTTTCTCTCGATAGGCTTGGTGGATCACCATGAGGCACGCTGAAGTAAACAACAGTCTTTGAGGAGCAATTAAGTTCGTGCTCGGTAATATGCAACCTCAATTGAAGATAAAAATGTTGAGATCAGCTTGCATATTATATGATGAGGTTGTATTTAATTCCTTAATTTTTTAATTGCGCCATTTGTTAACCACTTGGCCTGGAACAGGAAGAGGGCAGAAAGGCCACCGAGACATTACTACAGAACATCGTTCAGTGAGTATTCCTCCATCGGTTTCTGGGAGCTAAAGTAGTGCTTCAGCTCTTTATCGGTCCTCAAGAAATAGTCTAAGTGTGTCTAGGAGAGACGCTAGACGCTAGTCTAGTGATTAAAGGGGGCGGGGCACAAACACAGGCAGAGCACTTCACATAATGTGGGACTGCTGGAGCCTCTCACTGTGCATCCTTCCATCTTTCCATCTGTCCAGAGCAACATGACGCCGGTGCTGTTCTGGTGGCTCGGCTTCTGCCGGTCGTTCATTACTCTTTCATAACCTTTTGTCAGTAGCTCAACAGAACTCATCCTAATGATTTAGCCTTGGCGTTGACCACTGGATGGCTGTTGCTTCATTGTTGTGCCGCGGTTTTAGACACTGAATTAAAGTGCAAGCTCCACTTACAATAACCGTGGAGGTCTAGAACACTTAGTATACCGAGTTTTGGATGCCAGGTGTATGTAGGCGTGTGGTTTTGTGGCCGCGGGACCAACCTGACGGCGCCCCCACCCAGGCCAGGCCCAGCACGCCGTCGTCAAAGTCCCGGTCGCTGAAGACGTAGGCCAGGCAGTAGTCATCGTGCTTCTGCTCCGAGTTCAGCTCCAGGAACTTCTCCACGCCGATGTTGGGGAACCGGAAGGGGTTGTTCTTATCCTTCTCCTCCGTCGTCCCGTTAATCTAAACAGGAAATAGAGCCGCTCATCAGACAGGAAACGGTGACCAGCGTCGTTGAATCAGTTTCACTCTGCGGCCTGGTTATTAAATATCTTATTTATGGTATTATTATTTATGGGTTTATGGTCAAATCTTTCCGTCTTTGTATTAAAACTGGCCTCACAATGCTGTAGTTCCTGGAACTACAGCACTCAATCCTGAGTCACTCTAGTGGAAAATATGACTTTTGGAAGGAAAACTATGGTAGAAGAAGAAGGGGGGGACACACACACACACACACACACACACACACACACACACACACACACACACACACACACACACACACACACACACACACACACACACACACACACACACACACACACACACACACACACACACACACACGACTCACCCTTATTCTTTTGACCATGAAGCTGATGGTTCTGATACCGAGGAAGTCGGTGGCCTGGTAGATGGAGTCGATGGCCTTCACGTGGCTGGAGATCTGAAGAACAGAACCAAACTCCTGTTTTAAAGGACGCTGTGGATTCAAATAAGCATCACAACAAATGGGCCGACGTGCGTGTGTCTGTACCTGGGCGATGACCGCCTCCGTGGAGCCGTAGTACTTTGTGAAGAGGTGGTCAGTCTGGATGAAGAGCTGGCAGGTGTTCTTCTCCACCGCCACCGCCCTCTTCTTCCTCAGGATGACGGGACCAGGAGGAAGGTCCTCCTCATCGTGCACCGAGTGGCCCTGAAGGCAACAGACGGACAGACAGCAAGCGTTGAGGAACCACTCACAGAGAGCGACTGGCTGAGGGCCTGCTTACAGTTTGCATACATTTTATTGTGCGCGTGTGCGTGTGTGTGGAGTAGTCGGGTCGATTGAAGTTAAATCTTGACCAGCTACCACTGACCCCAATGGACTCTGGAGGAAATGTTATTAATGTGACAGATGTGTAAGATAAGGGAGAGATATTTGATCACCTAAAGGTGATAAAATAAAACCCACTTTATTTATAAAGTGAATAGGACTTAAGGTCCTACTCACTTTATAAATACAAGACAAACCGTCTATAGTCTGGACCAGAGACCAGGGGGTCTGGACCAGAGACCAGGACCAGGGGGTCTGGACCAGAGACCAGAACCAGGGGGTCTGGACCAGAGACCAGGGGGTCTGGACCAGACACCAGGACCAGGGGGTCTGGACCAGAGACCAGAGACCAGAGACCAGGGGGTCTGGACCAGAGACCAGACACCAGGACCAGGGGTCTGGACTAGAGACCGGGGGGCATGTGGTGCAGACTCCCACCTGGACGGGCTCCTCCGTGGCCGACTCCTGGTACCTCCTCATCCTCTCGAACACAGAGTGGTCCGCACAGCCACCCTCAGAGCCGTACTTATGGGGGTACTCTGAGAGAGGAGAGGAGAGGAGAGGAGAGGAGAGGAGAGGAGAGGAGAGGAGAGGAGAGGAGAGGAGAATGGGAGAGGAGAGGAGAGGAGAGGAGGAGAGGAGAGGAGAGGAGAGGGGAGGAGATGAATAAACAATGAATAAAGTATTTAACGATTCAGCATGATAAAGTAAGAATAGTCCAGGCCTCGATCCATCTTTAAATGTTGACATAATAGGCATCGTGATTTACAGCTCATGTTAAATTTGTTTTGCCATGCTCTTACGTTTCATTTCTTCCATCTGTTCTATTATTTAGTGTAATTGGAATCAGGGCTATGCACAATACATGGAAATTCTCTGTTGCAAGTGACGCAAGTGACCACAAGTATTTTTATAAAAAAAATACTAATTTCTATATATACATTATATATATAGAAATGAAAGCATGATGAAATTAAAACTATGAACATTGCTCAACATAAATAGTTGTAATAGTAAGCAATTATCCCATTCAGTATTCATTCTGTTTAAAAGGGATTTCCTACCAAAGTCAAAGCAATGAAAGTAAAGGGCCAATCCAACCCAATCAGCTGCCAACTCCAGAGCCTTTCTCACCACAATTCTTATGACGCTTCATGAGAAGATACTTAATAATAATATTCAAGAGACTCTGGACCAGAGCAGCATAAATTATGTCACTACTTCTCCCCAGCAAGCCTCGTGTTTGTCACCAGACCCCCACACACACACACACACACACACACACACACACACACACACACACACACACACACACACACACACACACACACACACACACACACACACACACACACACACACACACACACACACACACACACACACACACACACGGGGGGGGGAACAATGCATTTCCCTCCTGACTACCTCCTGTGTTTTCAATGTCGACGGCTAAAGCGCTCTTTGTCCGAGAGAGTAACTGCCCCCTGATTCATATGCAAATCACCGGGCCTTCACCGGACCGGACCGGGAACAAAGGTGTTTAGAAACAAGCGTTTCTTAAATATATCCTCAATCGGTTCTCCTCCACTAACATCCATCAAAAGCCAGTGGAATACGACATGAACACAGTAGAGAGTTCCCCCTTCTGTCTCTGTATGCTGTGGTTTCTGTGGTCCGACGGAGGAGATCACACACAGAGCACAAGTTGTGGCTGGTGCCAGTCTCTGTTGAGTGAACTCGCTCAGCTAGTTGGGGCGATAGGACCAGCAGGCAACACATTCAGAGATTCTTCTCAGCATGTGGTCAAACTTCTGATGATCCAAGAGGAGTAGAGGGGATTAAACTTTACGTTTCTTTGAGTCTAGTGTTTGATGCACCGTACAGATCATCTGCATCCCCCGTCATCGACGGTCATACCTCCAAACCAGGTCCAATCTTAGGCAAAGCAGTTATTTGTTGTTTGTACAGTAACATCTGTTAGACTGTTCAAAGCGTTCCATGATGCCCGTAGCACAAGTGCATCATGAATTTGTTAGTTAGCTGTCATCTACTGTTATTTAGTTTTATTAATCATTCTAGATCTAAATGTAGTTATTTAGATTTTATTTATGATCACATGGATGTGCTCATGAATTATAAATAAATCCATTGTGTTGTTTATTTCTGTATTTTATAATCTTCCCTCATCCTTGTGTCCATCCACTCCTCGACTTTAATCTCTCCTCGTTTCCTCCGTGCTGTAAGCGTGTCTCCTCCTTCCTTCAGCTCTCCTCTGCATCCGGTACTGTTCTGTTCTCCAGCGTCCTGTCCGAGGAGCCCATCATACGAGGGGCTCCCCCCCCCCACCCCCTCAGACCACATTACATGAATCCAATCCCGAGCCTCAGCCCCCGTTTCGCTGACCACAGCCGTTCCCCCGCTCGGTGCAGAGTGCTGCCCAGGCCGCCTTGTAGCAAGCAATTAAAAACAATGATCGAGGCATCTCTACCCTGGCTTCCCGTCTGCGTGAGGGTCCTGAATCACTTGATCCAAGCTAGGCATGTGCAAGCTCCCTCGACGTCTCTGAACCAACCCTCCCATCCCCTCCCAGATCCTCCATCCCCTCACCCTCCTCGTCCCAGAGTCCCAGAGCTGAAGGAGACGGGGCGTCCCGTCCTCTGCAGGGCGCTGCCAGAGGAGAGAGGGGCGCCCCAGTCCGACGCCACTCTACTGGATCATTGTCATAAACCAGCTTTCACTGCGGTGCTTTATACTGCTGCCTCCATCCTCCCCTGGTTTAGCAGTCAGCATACTTTTGGTTTATTCTAGTCCATCTTCTCAATGTTATCTTGTAAAGAACATTTTAAATCTGCTTTTAAAAGCTAAATGTATACGTCGAATGGTCAAGTACGCTGAGAATGACGCTCGGCTTCAATCCTTTAAATAAATGAACACAGACACAACTGCATGGAAGCATTCTTGGCAAGCAGTTTAGACCCAGATACATAATCTATGAACAAAGATATTAGGGTAAATGTTGTATTTCGCAGGTTCCTTTAAAGTCAATAGCTTTCCCATAGAGTATAATGTAGACGTTGCTGTGAGGCAGACTCACGGATGTCGTCTTCATGGTAGATGACTGAGTGGAAGGCTGCGTCCTGGCGTTTGAGGTAGCGTTCCGTGGGCTCCACGTAGAACACGCCCTGCTGGGTCTTGATGAAGCCCTCGAAGCGACCGTTGACCACCGACCCGTGGGTCAGTGTCCCCTTCTCCCCTGAACACAGCGGAGGGGAACGTGAGACGAGGAAGGGAAGAGGACCCCACGTTTTTGGTTTTAAAGGTGCACTTCCACACTCCGAACAAATAGGGGGCAGCATACTACCAGAAAGTTGTGGTGTTCAACCCTTTTGTGTTCCCACTACTTTGAACCGGATATCAACAAATGGCTAACTTAGACCTTAACAGACCTTAGACCTTAACTGTATTGGGTAGGAAAGCTGCAGCCGTTATCCGCAAGTTTCCCTTTAAGTAAACTCACTGCAACATGACACATCGAACATGATACGTACACAATTCATAAAACACGTTTTTATCTCAAAACTTTTATTTCCTTACAATCTGTTGATAATTGTAGTTCATTTTTGAATGTCTTAAACTCATATCTTACACGTTGCTCCTTGAAATCATGGGTTATACTTAAAAAAGTTACCAAAATGAGGACTCCACTCCACATATGAGGTTTCATTGGAATTTCCATCGACATTTACTTTACTAACCCAAGAATGTTCTCGAGGGATTTGCTGGTCTTACCAAATATTTCCCCGGTGTAAATGTGAGACGTATCCACTGGCTCCTCCACCCCGGAAACTTCTATGACGACGTCTGGAGAAAATAACTTTGTGTCCCGTTTCATCCGTAGGTTGAAATACCTGGAGTGGAAAAACAGAGAGAAAACCATGACTGAACACATTCTTTACGCCTTTCTGGACTTGGGAGAGGGAAACTATGATCACACTTACAGAAAAACGTAACTTATGCCAATCTGTAATTTTGAAGAAAGTATTTACTAGCTTTTAATATATGTTCTGTTGCAGGAGCTGCTGCATATTTCAGGTCTTTCCTCATTTCCAACAATGAGGAAGGATGTTATTATACTATGAATTAGTATGAATAGAAGGGTGCTTTGATAACTCAGCTGTTCTTCTCTCTGAACATCCCTTTGTTCAGATTTAAATTACACTTTGTAAGGCTCATTATTTGAGAAGGCACAAAGGTGGTGTAGAAGTAGAGAGTGGAAACTTACAAAGACAAAATTAAATCATTTGGTTTTGTGCTCAAACAAAGCAAATGTTAAGAAACTATGAAGGAATAAAATCCCAGAAAAAGTTTGTTGTGGTCCTTCAGGTTCTATGGGTCTGAAGGTGGACTCCGTAATGTCAGTCTACCCTGCAGGCCTGTTTTAGGAAACGAGTGATTGACTGGTTGAGGTTATATCTGTTGGTTGATATAACCTCAACCAACAGACACGTTCGGCCTTGTAACAAACGCGGCAGCCTAATCCCTCGAAACAGAAGGACCACATGGAAGAGGCCCGATGTGTTTTCTGTGTTCATTTAGACAGGAATGTTGGCCCAGCATCAGACTCAAAAGGTTCTAGCGTCAAGCCCGGCAGGACATCATTTAGGTCAGCTCCGCAATGAAGCCTAAAAATCAGTAAATAACCAGGCCTTTGGCAGAAAGACGGTGAAACCACATGACTGGTCTGTACACTCTCAGCCAATGGGCTTCTGTGGCAAATGGTTTCTAAAAAGGCCCCCAAACAACTTAACTCCGTAGTAAATCAAGGGGCTTAAATGACACTCCACAACACCATAATGTGCTAACATTTAACACGATAATAAATAAAATCAAAGAGTTTCATAAAGGTTTTCTGATGATTGAAGAGAAATACATGAACGAAGAGAAGAAACACATCAGGACTACAGTCACACAAGTGCAGGCTTTGAGGCGTATCACGTGAGGAGAAGCCTGGAGCCTGAGGAGAACGCGTGAGCGGGCCCCATTCTGTACTTGTGCTAATCCTTTTGTTACCTCGTGTGTGTTGAATGGTAAAGGCAGGTCCCATGAGATGCACATGACCTGTGCTTCAGAGGCTGAGGGAGACGTGGAGAGCCCAGCAGGGAGTGGCTCTATAACACCCTCCCCTCCCCACAGGGATGGGGGGGATCTATATCACAGGCATCAGCATGGTACCCTACTGGATGGAGGGAGTAATCCTAGGGCTGGGTATTGCCAGGTACCTCACAATTCAATTCAATTCTTTAGGTCTTGATTCGATATACATCGATTCAAAAATGATCCAATTGCTTCGATATCGATTCAATAATACGTGCCTATGAAAAATAAAAACGATGACAAAAATACCTAAATATTATTTAGAATGATCCATTTCAAAATGAATTAACCATTTCATAATGAATTAACCATTTCATTGTGCTTTAACTAGCAAAAAGGGAATACACCATTGTATAGTATTGTTCCCGAGCTAAACTTGCAGCATAAAAGTAATAATCATAACTTGGACAAATGTAAAAGGGCATGTACATTTAGGCATACTCGCTTCTCGATTATGAGAAGCGAGTATGCTTCATTTTTTTTTTTATGGAAATAATTGATTAAAAAATAATTCTGAATCGAGAACAATAAATTGCAGTGCATTGATGAATCAATATTTTTACCCAGCCCTAGTAAATCCTTTACAGTATCAGGGCACTTGGTTTACAGAACATGGGGTATAGATGACATCAAACCTACAATATCAAACATCAAATGATCAAGGTATCAATGTCAATGTTTACGATGCAACAGCCCATCACGTTGGCTCGTTTCCTCTCCCCCCCAGACTCAGCACGCCAGGGGTAGAACGCCGTCATGGAGGTCTTCACGGAGCCGTCAGCTCTGAGCGTATAACAGCAGCCTGGCTGCAGCATCGGGATGGAGCTCTGGGATCTGGTGCTCTTCAAAGACTCGGGCTGTGTTCGATTCGGCCCCGTTGTTCCCTCATCCCCTACGTAGACATCCCTCTGTAGTACACTAGAGTTTAGAGGGGCAATTCAGATACAGAGATCCCCTCTGTGTGACGGGTACACAACAAAGGTCTTGAAGGTTAAGTTAGTGAAGATAGTGGGACGAGTAGTACGAATAGTAGTGACAGTTGTAGTTATAGTAGTAGTAGTAGTAGTAGTAGTAGTAGTAGTAGTAGAATAGTATTACGAGCAGCAGCTAGTAAATGTGCATGTAGGTGTGCTCCTTGAGTATCTTGGTTGAGCTTTTAAATCTTGTCCCCACGACAGATGCACGACACGTGGAGCAGGAGCTGTAAAAACAGCGTCTGGAGTTTATTGGCTCTCAAGTTGATTACGAGCGGTAATTCAGCCAAAGCTTGAGGATCCCACTGGCCTCGTAACCCGCTCACCACCAGAGCCTCACGGCCCTCTCGGGAGCCAGGAAGACCAGTGTGTATCGGTCTGTCTGTCTGTCTGTGTCCAATCAGTGGTCCGCCCTGGTACTGACACAAAACTTGTGCATTTAGCTCCATCCAGAAAGGTCTCCATCACTGGGGAGGCTCAGAGTCACCACATGGAAACCATTAGATCCCAGCCCATTACCCGGACTGGGAGAACCATTAGATCCCAGCCCATTAGCCGGACTGGGAGAACCATTAGATCCCAGCCCATTACCCGGACTGGGAGAACCATTAGATCCCAGCCCATTACCCTGACTGGGAGGACCATTAGATCCCAGCCCATTACCCGGACTGGGAGGACCATTAGATCCCAGCCCATTAGCCGGACTGGGAGAACCATTAGATCCCAGCCCATTACCCGGACTGGGAGGACCATTAGATCCCAGCCCATTACCCGGACTGGGAGAACCATTAGATCCCAGCCCATTAGCCGGACTGGGAGGACCCTGATAAAGGAAGGCTGTAGATGTGGTCGTCTTCATGATTAATCGTGTTGCAGGTCAAAATGTGAATCCAATAAAGAGCCAACAGTTACAGTGTGTTAATAAAACACACTTTGGCTCAACATTGAGGAGGGCTGGTCACACATGCGCCAGTGCCTCACTCCGCGGGCCAGGTTGTGTGGCTGTTTGAGCGTTGCCGTTTGCCGCTCTGGTCGGACGTGATGTAACCCCCAGCAAGCCTCCAGCCGCAGCCCCGCGCAGGATTAAGTTAATCCTGATTGGGGCTGGAGGAGCAGGACAATTACCACAACACCCTCCCCACTCGCTCCCAGAGAGAGGAACATGCAGGGAATTCACGCTGGGGACCAGAGGCTGATGACACTGAGAACGGACGCCGGATTCCTGCTTCCAGGGGGTCAAGTTCACCTCACTACACTTCCCTCCGACTCCTTCCTGCTGCACTCCTGCAGAGTGCAGCACGATGCCCACTGTACAACATTTAAAGCCACGTGTTTTAATCAGCATTAGAGTCTTTGATTAAATTAGAGACAAAATAATTAGATAGAGATGCATCGATGGTATGGTGAGAGCGAAGAGCAAAGACCCATTGACTGGAGCCTTGGACTCTCACACGTCACGTATTGACAACCCCCCTCTCCTGATCAGTGAATCAGGGACTGGACAGCATGCGTGGGTCAATCCCCAGACATGTCCCCGCTCTCCCTGACCTCGCCCTCCCTCGCAGGGGAAATCCCTGGCGAGGGAGGGATGGAACGAGGCAGTGTGCAGCAGTATCAGGTTCGGACGCACAGAGCCCAACAAGAGGTTGAGCTCCTAACCCTAACCCATATCTTAATGAAAGCACACAGCAGAAACCTGAACAATAGAAGCAAGTTTGCTGCAATATCGACAAATGAAATAAATAAGCGGCAAGCCAAGTATATCCAGATGGATAACTTTGCCTTAAGCACACCAGTAGGGGGGTGTTGGTACCATCTTCAACAGCACCTGCTTCTTAGGAAGCAAAGTCAGGTGTCATTGTTCAAATCAACACAACAAAAACCTTTATATCCTTACAAAGTGCCCCAGACAAATCTAAAACAAAAGACCTGAAAGTCCTTCATTTCTGTTTTCGCAGCTCTCCCACGACCCTGTTTGCTTCTGTTTGTATCCTACTGTCTGAAACCATACTTTATCCCTGGCCAATACCTGAAATTACCACCAGGTAGATGCCACATCAGATCAGAATCAGAATCAGAATGGATTTAATTGCCAAGAAGGGTTTTACACCAACCAGGAATTTGGCTTGGTGATCAAGGTGCATACATTAAGACAATAACAATGCACAATGAAGAAGAGATATATATATATATATATATATATATATATATATATATATATATATAACACCATATAAACAAGCAGGAACATAAGCAATCAATTAAAAAAGGATCAAATAGAATAAATAAATTAAAAACTAAAGTAAAAGATACAAGAATTTAAGAAACAATAATATAAGAATTTACAAATTGGTGATGGGTAGATGACAGGTAGATGCCACATCTCAGTCGTCACTAACCTCTCCCATCGCGGCACCTTGCACTCATCGGAAAACAAATCTAATCATCCTGCAGCTGCTTTCCCCTGGTCCCCGCGGAAACAACAGGACACGCCTCATAATTAAACTGCTTATCAACACAGCTGACTTTCTGAAAACAGGAAGCACACCGAGAGACCATCAGGGCTCAGAAAGGATGTGTTCTGCTTCGACTGCTCAGTGACTTCAGCTTAAAGGTTGCATCAGTGAATGATGCTAGGCCGAAAACATAAATGATGACATTCACCTAACCCTTCCTCACGATCCGCTAGCTGCCCGCCCCATAAGCAGGCCGTCCAAAGCACGTCTCTGTAGGCAGCCTGTGCTCCGAGATCACACACAAAAACAAACGCTACTAGCAACCACTCAAAACCAAGATAAATAGTATTCCATCCAATCACCGACAAGGGGTGGGTGTTGTGGGGTTTTGCGCAGCTTTTATGATAGTTTTTACTGGATGTACGAAACGCGGAAGAGAGGGGCGAGCGGGCTCTGTTTGTTTGGGATCTTGCTTCAGATACCGACAGAAGTGTCGTCACCCAACATCGCTGATAGAACCTTTGAACAACGAGAGCTCTGCGCCAATAGGAGCCCTGAGCCGGAGGACTGAGCAGAGGGCCACGTTCCAAACAGCCCTGATGAACGGGTATTAGAACGATGGTGTTAGTCTGCCTGAGGCCTAGGGCCATATGGACAAGATCACATAGCACATACCAAAGCCATACCACTGGATAAAACGCTCGATATCGAGATAATATTGTTGGGATGGCTCAAATATTAACATAGTGACACAGAAAGATATCTGTTCTCATGTCATGATATGCATAAAATCCATACACTGACCCGCCCCACTGTGGGCTAAAATCTAATATTTTTGTGTTTCTTACACATCACAGGTTGGATCAATGACGGCACGAACAGTGGATCTTCGAGTCCCTAATCGGGGACTCCCTAATCGTGTTTTTAAACTCCTGAGTAGTGTGTGCGTGTGTGTAGCATGGAGAGGTGTGAGTGATGCGATGCGTGACTCACCTTCCATGGGAGTGGAAGTCCAGCTGTAGCGTCTTGTCTCGGTGGGAGGTGGCCCTCTTGGCCCGCTGGTGGCTGCTGTGAAGAGCCTCAGTGTCGTAGGACAGCCCCTCATAGTGACGGATGTACTGGTTCAGAGACTTCGCAAACTGCCCTGGGAACCATACCGAGAGGAGGGTCACAAAGGGAGGTCGTTGACCAGTTACAACACCCCCGGATGTACGGAGTCGGACATACACAGCATCAGGGTACAGAGATGATGCAGATGTATGAATGAAATACAAAACAAGGGCAAGGGAAAAGATGAAGATTAAGGAAAGGTCAGCATGTGGTAGTCATGACGACAACAATACTGCGGTCTATAATCTTGTCCCGGGAAAAGAGATGCTGCCACTTCAAGTCTCCTTCCTACAGCAGCAGAGTTTTGTTTCATGCCGTTACTTGATTTAAAGAGTCAGAGAAAACAACAGACAACGTTTGATACCCAAAACAGAAGGCAGAGTGCACTTAGACGATTGGATTATCCAGGGAATAAGGTCTACCTTCTGCCCCACTGAGGCAGCAGGTCGTCACCGTAGGTTAATGGAGATAATACAAGACAAACTGGTTATTTTCTGCTGCTGTCATTTTGTTTATGCATACAGAAAAACAGTCAGTTGCGTCAGTGAAACAGCTCTTAGTGAGTCTACCTTGACTTCCTGTTTGTACACAGCCCATGTGGAAATACAGGAATGAAGAGTACATTGTAAACATCAACCAGATATAATGCCAGAGTGACAGTATTGGAGCAGTGAGGGGAGGGAAAGGGATTTGTAGATTCTTCTAGGACATTACACGCAGTATATCAGTGGCACTCCTAAGAGTGGTAACTTCTGTACTCGCTTAGAAAACATGTGTGTAATGTGCATCGCAAGCAGGTCTGTTCCAACCAATCAGCAATGGCATAGCAAAGTGCGTGCCACTCTATCACTAGACAGTCTGCAGGGCATACTGTGAGAGGAGAGACTTCCCTCTCAACCATAGGCTGAAGCACCTTGCCACATTTGGCAAAATATGATTATTGGCATCTCTCACAAGAGCTATTTGCATCAAAGGGTGTACAAACCAAATCAGACCTGACAATATTGATGTCCGACAGGCAAGATTACAAATTGTACATCGATAGGCGATCTACAAACACTTGTCTCTAATGGGCAAAATACATTTTAATAAGCTGTATGAACAGCATGGAAATAACTAGAAAAAGCATAATCCATGTATTTATTTATCGCTGACATAAATTGTGTTTTTAGCAATTTCACTTCAACTACATAGTAAGGTTTGGTTTAGTGTGTCAGTCTCTTCTTCCACATCACTGCTCTAACGATCAATAAAATATGCACTCATAAAAGTGGATTAAGCTGTAAATAAGATTATGCTGCTATAATATGCTACCAAATGCTGTCAAAAAGAACTTAACAACCATTAATTAATAAGTACAATTTGAAAATAAATGTGAAGTATGTCACATACCAAACCATTGTTAGGTTTTCTCTAAATGAAGTACAACGTCCTGTAGAAACAAAGCACAATAAAAAATATATTATCCTTGCACAGAGAATAAGGTCTCCAGTCCACTCCCCGGCATTTAAACTGTTACGACTCTTAGCCTTTCCGTAGCATTCCTGCTCTGACAGCTTTTGATGCATAACTGAACCGTAGGTATTTGGCACAGAGGATTCAGCAGAAAGGGGCTTTCACAATGCTCACTACTTAGCCCCAGGCTAGCCCATAGCTTACTTGACCCAGTTTCACACCTTTCTGTTGGTCAAGAGGTCACAGATATTGTCCTCTACATTGGGATTGGCTAGTGGGAGATCAGGCCTCTCTATTTAGGCACTGTGTTTGAAGCAAATAGTGGAATGAACCCCCTTGGCCAACAATGTGACTAAGAGTCCCTTATGTGCAAGCTCTAGTTAGTAACAGGAACTGATTCATGTGGACACTCCCAAATGCATCGCAAACTGAAAGGACCAAAGGTTCACCGCTGGAGGCCGGTCCAGGCAAGAGATAACATGTCGAGGAATGACTCAGGGGGAAAACCTTCCAACAATAAGCCCCGTTTGAGTGCGAGAAAAAAAAGGGAAGTATCCGTGATAGTAAACAGCACAGAGATCGCCCTGAGGTAGACGCGTGATCTCTGTCCACGTCAGACAAGCTGCTGGTGGTTACCCTGCATGGCTGACGACACCATCTGTATGTCACCGCCCTAATCCCTGGAACAAAGTAGCACGGTGAGGGGCTGCAGGCCTCAAACCCCAGCCCTCTGCGTGGCTCTCCTAGCGCTGCACAGTAGCTGTCGGAGGAGTGATCCCAAACAACCGACAGGCTGTGTTTCGGCCAATAGAGTCACCAACTAGAGTCATGGCGGAACACAGGAACCATCAAAGAGTTGTAGGGTTGCACTGATATAACGGGCAGAGTGAGACTACAACAAGAAAACGTATAAAAAAGATAATAGAATCATAGTTATGTACTTTAAAATATTTCCCGGGAAATCTACCAAAGATGTGACAATTTAAAGCCAATAATTCTGGGAACGATGCAAAGGAAAAAGGCAATCCCATTTACCAGAGTCTACATGTGAATGATTGGTCACTTCTATTACGGCCTTCCAACCGATCAATAACACATGTTAAGGTTTTTAAAAAGGTCCATCAGCATAATTGAGAAGTGACTGATTCTAGTTGTGTGCCATGTTGGCCATCAACATGAGTCTCAACCTGCTCTCTAGTGAACGCTCAATATCTGATTCATCTCCCACTCAACATAATAAAGCACATAGGCTCCATATCGGAAAGCCTGCGGGCCGATACATCTTTTGGGAGAAGGCAGTGTTGTTTAGGATCAATTGGGCCCTTTGTGCGATCATAAGCCTGTATTTGTTCAACAGGGGCATTAAATAATAGGCACGCTCATATTAGCATGCATGATGACTATTATTCATATGACCAGCAGGTGTAAACCTTGACCTGTTTGACCTTAAGCTCCTTTAGTATCAACCAAAACAATCTTATAGCATGCATGCTAGCCAACTGCCAACATGGGCATCTGTCATAAACCATCAATTGGTTTCCAAAATGTCTCACAGCATTCTGATGCTAGGAAGAAAAGCTTATTGAAGAGGCCCCAATATACCAATCCACTTCTCTTGAGATAAAACTGAAAAGATAAACCATAATGATTCATCTAGGTTCAAGGAGATAAGATAAGGAGACAGGAGATAAGGAGATCAATGTATTGACGGGTTTTATCTTCCCATGGTGATTCATTCCCTGGATGTGTTGCAGACTACAGATTTTGCAGCATAGCACTTTGACATGGTTGACAGTACCAATTGCTATGTTGCTGATATCCGCCATTGACTAGCTACAACTGTGTTGAAAAAGGTTTTTAATATGGGGGAGAACAGAATGTGTGGTGCATTTTACCCAAATCACTGTCTTGAATACTGAGGGAAATTGTGATACTTGAAAACTGCTGCAAGACTTCCAGAGCTGTTCATGACGTGTGAACCCTCCCTCAACACAGCTGGGAATAAGATCTCACATCCCATCTGTACCAAGTAAAGACAGAACCGGTGTGTTGCTGCTGTCCAATAACCTGGGTCTGCAGCCACCGATGCAGAGCGTGTATTACCTCAATCAGACTAGAAAAAAGACGGTAACAACAGTCATAGCTCATATCGGACATAGTGAAAGGACACAGGTCTATGATTGACGTTAGGAAGGAGACCGACGGTAGTTTATGGGCTGCTGAACAACGCCCACATAGGAGGGGGAAGCACTGCGGTGGGACAGAAGAGGTTTGGTGGTCTTACTAATGATAAATGAATACTAATAAACAAATGTATGCAATAAAAAAAACGACCGCTGCAGAAGCACACACCGTGTTGGTGTTCTAGCACTGGTTCATATCTAACACCGGATGTTTAGCATGCAAATAAAGGAGCGGGTTCCAGATATTCACTTGAACGACGAGAAACAAACGAACGCTTCTTTAGCCCACTTCTTGGAGAAGTTGGTTTCGTCTGAAGGCACATCAGTACTGATCTGCTCATAGGGAATACTTCAGAGTTCACGACCTGATCCTGGTGTCGAGGTAACTTCTAGACCGCCCGGTAAACCTGTAGTCCTACCTACGTCTCACGGTGTGCCCCCCCGAAGGACCACACGTTATCCTGTAGTCCCATGCCTCAAGCAATTAACATGTTAACATGTAGTCCCATGTCTCTAACATGAACATGTAAACCTGTAGTCCCATGTCTCGATCATGTTAACCACCCCGTAGCTCCTGTGATAATGTAGTAATGTTCTGAAGACAAGAGCTGCAGAAGTTTCCCAGCCCCGCCTGACATGTTGTCCAGATCCGATTACCCAGAACACTTCCTGGTCCTTTCCTACTAACTATCCATGCTACCTATCTCCTCACTCACTGGTTTAGATATCAGTCTAACTCACCTCCCACGGTCCCCAGCGAGCAGCAGACCAGCAGAACCTCCCGGAGGTTCATGTCTCAGGTTATAAAGTGGATCCAAACTGACTCGGTACCGTAAACCGACTCAGTAAAGCGCCTCGGTCCACTGGCAGACTGAGCCGCACGGTTCACTTAAAAGGAGCAGCTTCCTGTAGCACCACAACACAGGTTGTGCGTGTGTGCGTGCGCGTGTGTGTACGTGCGCGTGTGTCTGCGTGCGCGCGCTTCCTCACAACGCTGCGTGTGAGTGTGTGCGTGTGTGTGTGGTTGTGTGTGTGTCTCACAACACGGTATCTGTCCTCCCCAGCCGGCTGACGCCAGGCTGCTGGTTCCTCCCTTCCGGGGGCGGTGAGCCGGGCTTCGAGGAACCCCTCAAAACAAACTAAAGTTCTGGAAAATAATTCTTGAAACAATGAACAATCCGAATATTCGTTCAAAGTCATTGTGTATCAAATCTGCTAATATATATATTTTTATTGATGGGATGAAGGCAGAAAACAAACAAATCCCTTCTAATTGTATCTTCAACCAGGAAAAGGGACATATCAAAAATAACGGTTATTATTGGCCCAGCATAATCCTTGAATGAATAAACAATTTACATTGATTGTTTAAAGTGAAAGAAAAAGAACCCACACCATTACACCATTCTGTTTAATAATGAGGGCGCGATCAGGAAGGTTTGTCTGTTTATTAAATTCTGCCCTCAATTGGTCAACAACGGTAGTACCCTTAAATCTCCTTAATGATAAAAAGCCACTCAGATCGTCTGGTAGTTAATAAAGGCCAACAGAAACGACCAAACTGGTTTTTGTCCATTTGGATTCATATAGTTGTGGCTGTACCATGTGACTGAACCATAGCATAGTTCCAACACCATGGTGATGGTGTGGATCTCCATGGTGATGGTGTGGATTGTGTGGATCTCCACGGTTACGGTGTTGGTGTGGATGGTGATGGTTTTGATTTCTATGGTGATGGTTTGGATGGTTATGGTGTGGATCTCCATGGCGACACCTTTTCCCGCCGCTCTCTGGCGCCCCCTGCCGCTCGGAGCCGAGCTCCACACGCCCGTGACGTCACGAACAGAGTCGTCATGGCGTCTGCGGGACTGAAGCTAGAGCTGCAATTGAGCTAAAAAAAAAAATCTGTCGACAGTTTGTGGAAAACGAAATGGAGAAAAATGCAAACGTGCATGAAGCCAGAGACACGACCTCCCCGTCTCCCAGGACGGCGGGGGACGTGAAGGATGCTGCCGCGGGTTCTGGGCTGAAGGGAACCAGCGACCAATGCACGAAGAGTGAACCTCCGCTCAGTAGTAGTTTGGTTCTCGGTAGTTGCAGTGATGGCTCCAGCCCCGCCGTCCATGGGATCCCGGCGGTTGCGAACCCACAACCAACAAACACCACTCAAAGCCTACCATTGCATGGAGACGACGTGGTGGGGAACGGGCCATGGACGGACCCGGACCCCGACCCGGGGCCGAGGGATGCGACCAGTAACGGGATGGGGAAGAACTCGGTGGTGGCTTCAGGAAATAGCGAGGGTGGCACCTCAAAGTTGGTGGATAGCAGAAAGGGGGATCTACTCTCGACTCCTACTGATGTGAGCAGCACGGGTCTGGTGCAGGAGGACACTTTAGGCGGTGATGGAGGCGAGCAAAGGAAGCCTGTCAGACCCAAACATCTATGTCCAGACACTACCATATCGTCGACCAGCGTCAGGTCCGAGAACCCCGCAGACCAGACCACATCCGACGGATTGCCAAGTACGAGTGACCCCGATCCGAGCGTTGTGGGAGAATCTCGTAGTATAGATTCACTCGAGTCCTTCTCCAACCTGAATTCCTGCCCCAGCTCTGAACTCAACAGCGAGTGCCTGGAGGAACGGGGTCTGGCCTTGTCTCTGCAGAGCGAGGATGGTGCTGATGAGACTAAGGTTTCCTGCGCCAAGGACCGAGGCGCCGCCGGCCAGTCCATCTACCACATCAAGTGGATCAAATGGAAAGAGGAAAACACCCCCATCATCACCCAGAACGAGAACGGGCCGTGTCCACTACTGGCCATCATGAACGTCCTTTTGCTGGCTTGGAAGGTGAGGAGCCTGGGAGATTGGAGATAAAGCACAACAGTGTAACGTGTCAAACATGTGCAGGTGGTTTGTTGGAGTGTGAGCAATGGTGTGTTGGTTCTGCAGGTCAAGATGCCCCCTATGATGGAGATCATCACTGCTGAACAACTCATGGAGTATCTTGGTAGGATTTCATGATCTTCAGCCTCACACAAGCCTAAAACATCTCTCATCATCGCCGATTCCTATTCACCCCGGATTGTATAAATCCATACACACCGTGTATGCTGTTTCTTATTCTGCTTTGGTTTTGGAAATCAGTGTTTTTTATCACTTCAGAATATGTTGATATGTGTGATAGGTTATAAGCCTGAGCCACGCATCATTCCAATGTTATTAGATCTCAGGTACTGTCCCCTTTTGATATACTCTCGGAGGCCTGTGTAGGTTGTGGAATCGACATCCACTTTGGAACGAACCCTTGCTGCTGTCACTGGAATAGGAACCATTTTATCTTCTCTGACCCCCTAGCCTCCTCATAGCTAGAAGGTTTATTCAGGGCCTGCTTACTGAGATGGGTCCTTATGGTTTTTTGTTTGGCTCAAGCCATACTTCAGGCATTCAGGAGTCTAAAAGGATAATGTTGACTCTTTTAAGACTACATTTTCCTTGTAGCTATTTGATTTATGATAACATAGCATGGAAGGTAACTGAATTTGAATTGCTCACACCAGGGGTGGCTAATGCAGACAATAATCTATAATCCAGCCCATCTGCTTTCTATACATTAGCTCCATTTGACAGGACAAAACTCTTTTGTCCTTACTGAACTGCGTAAGGATTACTGTCTGTGTGTAATAATGAAAGTTCTGTCACCATTTTTGTCTTTTATTTATGCAACCTCTCCCTTCTGCAGGAGATTACATCCTCGACTCCAAGCCTAAAGAGATCTCTGAGGCCCAGCGGCTAAACTATGAGCAGGTGAACTTTGCTTTCCTCGCTCATAAATGATGGACATGATACACAAAGTGACTCCTCCTTGTCTGCCTTTAAAAGGATGGTTTACTGTTATGGCTTGTATGCTGATCATCTTAATATTGCCGCTACATACCAATATAAATACAAATATATTGGCAACGCTTCTATAAAACGTACAATCAAAATGAACGATAGCATTTGAGGGGTTGACATTTTGAACAGGATCAACAATTCTCATTCAGTTCTCTCTGTCTAACTCAAATGCAAACCAGCTCATCTCAGTTTTGTCAGACAAGCAAAGAGATGAGCATGCTGAACCTGCAAATTCCTCTGCACGCTTGAACTTATTAGCAGTCTTCATTAGGATTTTTTTTTAAACCAGATCACTAGTTTTGTTCAGCTATAGATTATTGATGTTTTTCAATAAAAGATGGACCTACAAATCAATTTGTATTAAACCAAAACACATATTTATCATTGTACACAAGTGTTTTTTTTAGAGTGGTAGTCCACAACATATAATACACAAAATATGCATACACAAAACTGCTCTTTATACCGCTCTTTATAAAAGTACTAGTGAACTCACTCCACAGATGCATTGAGGTTGCCCTAAATAAGATGGTTGGATTAACTGTGTTAACGTTGTGATGAGCGCCCAGTAAAGCGGCCTTGGATTCTATAGGTTACGTAAGCCGTCTCTGGTGTGATTGAGTGTCAGGGCGTCGGATCGTGGTGAGTCCCGTGGTCGCTGGTGTGTAGCCACCCATGGCTCTCCATCTCAGGGCTGCACATTGAGGCTGTGGCTCACATACAGTGCAAGGAGCCAGCTGGGCCCCGTTCGGACACGCCTTCAGTCGAGGAGGAGATCAAACCTTTTAAGTTGAGCAGAGATACTTTTTAAATGTACAGTTAGTAATTCAATGTACCAAGGGGCTGTATTTAAAGCTCGGAAAATAATACGAATAAAAAGTCAAATTAAAAATGCAACGCAACTCTATCGTCGCACAGCTGGTGGTGGGCGATGACGTCATCGTTTGCGTTTCAGGCGGCCACACGAATCCTCACACGAAACCGCATCGGTCACTTTTTATCAGGCCCTACTAGTGTCCGTAGCTTCCCCCCGGTGGGTGGGTGGGTTCCAGCCTGACTGGGGATGCCATGCCCCAGAGCCCTCATCTTCACTCTTTGGTGACCGTTGACATGCACATGTTATATTTTGATGTACACTGTAATCAGGAAAGAATGCACTTGTTTCCATCTGTAAATAGCTTTTTGAATGACAGTACTGTTGTTTTAATGAACTGTGAGGAGTTCCCTGCTTGTTGGGGGGGATGTTGTTGTTGTTGTGAATGGCTGAACAGGAACACAGAGCAGACAGCTGTTTGTGTCGGAAGAGGGGGGGTGGTTTGTGTAGCTTTGGTGGTTGACGGGTGGAGGTTGTAAGCTGGAGGTTAGGGTGGAGGCTCTTTGAAATGTAGGAGAAGAAAGGGTTGGTTGGGAAGATGAAATGGTTGTGGTGGTTGTGGTGGTAGAGCAGAGCAGATATCAGAGAGATTGGTCCAGAATATGGAGTTTCGATCTGCCTGGTTCCAGCCCGTGAACCCATGCACACTCTTAAAGATATTCTGCGTTTAAGGGTCTGGTGTATGATGGTTGAGTGAAGCTCAGTTCAGCACAGGGACACATGCAGATAGAATCCATGTGATCATATCAACAGAAAACAACCGTACAGTCACGGAAAGGTCGGACTCTGCCTGTGAAGTCCATCAAGTCACATCTGGGATGTCTCTGATTCTGCTTTTGAATGCGTCTCTGATTCTGCTGATGAAGTCCTTGTACGTTCGGATACGTATGTTTTTGTTTATATGAAGAAAACCACAAAGGACAGCCACGTGACTGCGTTGGTTATCAAGGCAGTGATTGGTTTAGAACCGCGCCCAGTCTCTTAAAACAGAATGAAGAGACTTCAGACTGAATTATGAAGTGAAACAAAACTGTAAATGGGATGATTTACCGCCTTATATTGAATATGCATGTCCGACTAAAGTCGAATCCTTGCGCCATTTTCTAATTTTTTATTTGTATAACCAAAATACAAATACAAACCAGCAAAGACTGGCCCGTCTCCCCCACTAATGGATTTCATAGCAAGCTGTTTGAATCCATAAAAAACAGACCTAGTTCTAAATTCATCTTCTAAAACACTATCTGTCACACGCGGCTATGAGGAGGATTAAAATAGCGTTTGCTTGGATGTTCTTTGGTTATTAAATATTGATAAGAAGAGCAGCGGCTGAACTTGGTTGTATTTTTCTGTTATTGCTCTCAGAAGTGTGGAATGTTCTCAGATACTTGACAAAGTTAACGTCACCAGAAAGGAAAACAAAGTCTTACTTAACCGGTATGCCTCCCTCAGACATACCAGTCTGAGTGACTGGTGGAAATCAGTGTGTACCTACCAAGTGATGTACCTGAGATACAGGCCTAAGCTGTATGTTGAGACCTTAAATCTTTAAATAGTTAATCGTGTGTGTGTGTGTGTGTGCACGCCCATTGTGCAGGTCGAACTTGAAATGGATAATGTCCTTGAATGCTGAAGTAAATTAAAGATTAAAGAATTCAGAAGACACAAGCCCTCAGGAAATATACAATACGTAAATAATTCAGGATATCCCCTCACACACCCACACAAAACACACACACATACGCGCACACACACACACAATTATTCAGGCTGACAAATGTGGTAGAGAGAGTAGCGAGTCATTCTGTTTCTGCCATGTAAAACCCCCTTCCTCGTTTCTATGTGGTGACCCAGAGCCCCACGGCTAGAAAGTTCTGTCAAGTGACCGGAGGTTTTCTGTCCCCAGAACATGAGTGACGCGATGGCTGTCCTTCACAAGCTCCAAACCGGCCTGGACGTCAACGTGAGGTTCACCGGCGTGCGAGTCTTCGAATATACCCCAGAGTGCATCGTGTTCGACCTCCTGGACATCCCTCTGTACCACGGGTGGCTGGTCGACCCCCAGGTGAGAAGGTCTCTCCTCTCAACCCTGAAACCCAGTTGGTACTTATGAGTTATGGGAGTTAGTGGAAGGAATACCACGTTATTGTTCAAATACTAATGCAGCTGGAGATGCAGATTACAATTTTTTCAGATTACAAAGCTAAGTTATTGTAAGCAACAAAGATATTATTAAATAATCTATTTCAAAATCAAAGATTTTTGCGATGCCCTATTTCGGTAAAACATATCAAGAAATTGTTTCAATTTTACCACAGCATCAACCGACTGACCAATCACAGGTTCTGGGATGTAAGCATGACCACACATTCTAAAGTTAATCTTTAAACACGTTTATTAGTATTTTTACCTGCAAGTGTCAATTGGTGAACTAATTAGCCCACGGGTATACCCAGCAAACATCAATAAAATGACAATTAGCCACACAGTGCTAGATGCTTCCCATCCCGTCCTCATCTCCACCGTGGATGATTCCAAAACGCGCTCCTCTGCTCCTTCCAGATGCAGGACATGGTGAAGGCGGTGGGGTCCTGCAGCTACAACCAGCTGGTGGAGAAGATCATCTCCTGCAAGCAGTCGGAGAACAGCGAGCTGGCCGGGGAAGGTGAGCTCCCTCAGGTCCTCAGGTTGGGACGTCAGTAGTCATTGACTGACGGCGTCGTTGGACATGTCACAA
Organism: Gadus chalcogrammus; assembly: GCF_026213295.1. Taxonomy (NCBI): domain Eukaryota; kingdom Metazoa; phylum Chordata; class Actinopteri; order Gadiformes; family Gadidae; genus Gadus; species Gadus chalcogrammus. Next base: position 1,891,786 of record NC_079425.1, read on the forward strand.
CACGCTCACACTGAAAGAGGTGGACACTGCTAACTGAGCGCTGGATCTGTGAATAAGTGTTCGTCCATGAATGGATGGATGTCAGGTAGTATTGTAAAGCGCTCTGTAAAGTGGTCACTGGTTAGAAGAGCGCAACGTAACCGCACTCTGTTTACCGTACCGTACGTTCCCCTTTAACGTTCCCCATTAACGTTCCCCTTTAACGTTCCCCATTAACGTTCCCCATTAACGTTCCCCATTGACGCTCCCCCGGGACGCTCCAGGCATGGTGGCAGAGCAGTTCCTGAGCAGCACGGCGACCCAGCTCACGTACCACGGGCTGTGTGAGCTGACGGCGGCCGTGCAGGAGTGGGAGCTGTGCGTGTTCTTCAGGAACAACCACTTCAGCACCATGATCAAACACAAGGTACGGCAGTACGCAGTAGGAGGATGCAGTGTTATAGTACCACCGTGTGCACGCACCGCCATCACCCCTCATGCACAGTAAGTCCCATACTACGTACAGTGGTTGCAATACAAGGACACAGAGGGGTGAGGAATGAGCACCAGGCCTATGAGCACATCTGTAGCAGGTCTCAACTCCGACCGCGGTCTGAATTGCATTTGCTCGATTTCCCTTCATTTGCTTAACTGGGCCGTTCTGTCCTGTTATCTACAGCAGGAGGAAGTGGCGCCTGTAAAATGCATTTGAATAATGATGCGATGGCCAACATAAGGACTGGAGTCCCTTTGTAGTCTGGTTTTAATGGCTGTCACCTACGCCCTGTCTCTTCTCCTCTTCCTTAAAATGCACACGCACAGAAATCCAGCCAATCTGTTAGACTGAGGTGTGGACAGACATTAGATTCAACTAGCAAACGAGTGGATATGTGTTTACAGATTTGTGTATACAGATTTGATCTTTTAACCATACTCATTATCAACCTTAAAAACAAAAACGCTTTGGGAAACTCATTCCTCTATCAAAGATATATTGCCAAAACATAAGGGTGTGTGTGTGTGTGTGCGTGTGCGTGTGCGTGAGCTCTAACTGTGAGATGTGTGTTGCCAGGGCCAGCTGTACCACCTGGTGACGGACCAGGGCTTCCTGACGGAGGAGAAGGTGGTGTGGGAGAGCCTCCACAACGTGGACGGCGACGGCAACTTCTGCGACTCAGAGTTCCGGTTGCGCCCGCCGTCGGATCCGGAGACTGTGTACCGCGGGCAGCAGGACCAGATCGATCAGGTGGGCCCGAGCACTGACCATCACTAGGTTAAAGGAGACATCCGGTGTAAAACGGATTTGGGATGTGTTTGGTATGATAACGAGTTGGGATGTTCGTTTTGGAGCTAAAAAGCGCATATAGGCGCATTCTTCAGTTGGCGGTTTTTAGTCGATTCTATCAAAACGCTATCAACTTGTAACGATAGGGGCATGTGTTATGGTAAAAACTAAATCGCTATTTTAAACCACTTAAAAGTCTAGAAGTAGTCCGCACTTCTTTGGTAGTATAATAAGGGTCTTAACATAAGGCATTGATAACTTTGTAAGTGTACAGATTGTTTATTAAAAAGGACATTTTATACACACAATACCATCAGTAGTCCAACCATCTACGCCATATGTTTTTTAAGACTCGATAAGTAGATTGACGAACACAGAGATTGTGCCATCCATCAACAACACGCAAGCTCTGTGTACACATGCCCCCATCGTTCCAAGTTTATAGCGTTTTGGTAGAATCGACTAAAAACGGCCAACGATGTTTTTAGTTAAGGATGCGTCGATACGCGCTTTTTTGCTCCCAAACGAACATTCCAACTCGTTATCATGCTAAACATATCCCAGATCCATTTTACACCGGATTTCTCCTTTAACCCATTCCCTGTATACAATAGAGACGGATAGGTTAAGACGCTACGCAATGCTAAGTAGTATTTTTAAGTGCCAGGACGTACGACGCACAATAAGTGCCTAAGAGGGGTTCTAGTGCATGAACTGCACTCCACTGACTGAGCCTATTTGCTTTTCTTTCTCTCTTAAATCAATATGTGTACAAGTTTGCAGCCAGAATAATCGAATGTTTCTAAGCTACTCGTATATAGGCCTTTATGTAAAATACTACTTTGTTTTGAGATTTTGAGTCTAAAAGTATGTGTGTGTCTCTCTCTCTGGTGTGTGTGTCTGTGTGTGTGTGTGTGTAGGACTACCTGATGGCCCTGTCGCTGCAGCAGCAGAGTGCGGAGGTGGAGTGGGCGGAGCTCCCCGAGGGCGTCAGCGACCTGGAGCTCGCCAAGAAGCTCCAGGAGGAGGAAGACCGCCGCGCCTCCCAGTACTACCAGGAGCAGGAGCAGGAGCAGGTACCAGCACGCACACGCACACACACACACACACACACACACACACACACACACACACACACACACACACACACACACACACACACACACACACACACACACACACACACACACACACACGGCAGACATTGCGACAGACAGACAAGTGCACAGACACACACACAGTTAAACAGAAAAACACACAGGTGCAAGCAGGCAAATACAGGCGCACACACACACACGCAACCAACCAGACAGACGTTAACCCTGCAGCGTGACGTGACGCCTGCTCCTCCTCTCCCCCTCTCCCCCTCTCCTCCTCTCCCCCTCTCCTCCTCTCCCCCTCTCCCTCTCCTCCTCTCCCCCTCTCCTCTCCCCCTCTCCCCCTCTCCTCCTCTCGGGGCAGCAGGGCCAGGAGGAGCCGGCGGGGGCGGAGCCAGGCCACGGGGAGAGCGGGGCTGCGGCCGCCGACGTCGCCCCCAGGACGGGGCCCGGGGGCGGGGTCGAGGCCGCCGTGGGGCCCCCCTCCAGCCCCGGGAAGCAGCCCGCCGCCGGGGAGCGCAAACCCAAGAAGGAGTCCAAGGATAAAGACAAATGTGTTCTTTTGTAATATAGTGTGTTTGTGTGTGTGTGTGTGTGTGTGTGTGTGTGTGTGTGCGCGTGTGAGTGAGTGTGTGCTTGCGTGCACATGCCCAGCTGTGCATGTGTAAATCTGAGAAAAGGGGACAGCGTTTGAACAACACTACACACAGCTCCCCTCGCCCCGAGAGAGAGAGAGGGAGAGAGGGAGACAGAGAGAGAGAGAGCGAGAGAGAGAGCGAGAGAGAGAGAGAGAGACAAAGAGAGAGAGAGAGAGAGAGAGAGCGAGCTGGGAGGGAGAGCGAGACTCAGAGGACTTGTTGTCCCACCACTGGTGCCTGCTGCCCTCCCCTTCCCCGGCCTGGAGGTCAGAGGAGGGGACACCTCGACGTCTACTGTACCCCCCTCCCCTCACACGCGGCGGCTCTCGGACGGCGTCACAAGTCGCACAACGCACACTATTTGTGACGGGGGCTCGAGCTCGGGGCGGTGGCTTCTGTTTCATAGCAGCACCCCCCCCATGTGTCCGAGAGGAGGATCACTTCTCGCTCTCCTTATGGAGGCTTTGTGGGGTTTCCCAATCTCCTCTTGCGTCCTTTCCTCACTCGTATAACGGAGAACACTATTAGGCTGCTAAGGCCATTTGTCGGATTGCTTTGTACACCCATAACGTTGTCTTGTGCTGATTTGCCTTACCACTGTTTGAATGTCTAGTTTTTAACCGTACATTTTATTTTTGTGATGATCTTCATATTTTATTTGCTCAGCATGACTGATGTAACGTTACAAAAGGCGAATACTTTTGAAAGCTATATACATTTTAGTATTTATTTTCTCTATCATTATGCCCTTTATGTTATCGACCTGCCCATCTCACCATGGACAATCACACCCAGCACCCTGGGACGGGGGGCTGAGATCTAGACGCTTCTAGATCAGCTAAATGAGAGCGCCGCCAAACAGAAAAAAAGATATTCCAAATTCTTTAATCATTGGAAAATAATTTGCTCATCGCTTGAAAGGCCAAACACCTCTTCCACCTCCAACTTTTCTCCCTTTCATCTAATCAGGCCACGGTTCTCATAGTCTGGAACCCATTTAGATTCCCTCTGAGCGTCTGTAAAGCAGATCAATGGATTTCAGGCGACACGCTCCACAGACTGACACTATGTTGACTGATGATTAGACTGAATAGTCCTTACTTTCATCAGACATAACCCTAATTAAGCAATTTAAACATATATGCTGGTCTAAATATCCAGAGATTTCAACCTTAACACCTAATGAACACGTTCTTGAAAGAGAACCTTTAGTTTGCAGACATTGTGTACATAACTAATCTGCACTTGTTGTTATATAGACGTGTGTGGGCAGCCACGAGCCTACTGCCTCCGGAGAACCTTTTCTATACATTCCAGTGGGATGCCTTGACTTAAGCCTTTATTTGTCATATCAAACAACGGTTCTAAGGGTTCTACTTGTCTCTGGGTCGGTCCATCGGGAGTACTTCTGTGGTTGTGTGGATCTCAATAACAGGTGGAGTCCAAGGACCGCTGGGTCCTTCAGAGACACCAGAGAGTTGCAGCAGCAACTCCTTATAGGATGGTTTAAAGGCGTACCAAGGCTACACTTTGTATATAAACAGCCTTACAACACCATGTTATAGGACACAAGCATACAACCTAAAGAGACAATCCATACATACACAACAGAATTACTCTCAGGCCTTCTCTGAAGGGACATTTCATTTAGTGTATTTGACAAATCTCATACTTTAGCCAGTATGCTGGCCTGTTTCAGCTTTATTACAGACACTGATGTGTGTATATACATATAGAGTATGTTAAAGGACAGCTTCATAGTTCTGTGCATAGGTATGTCAACCGACACTTTCACATGAATATATCCTTATTGTAGAATTTTACAACTTTTACATTGGTTAACGCTGCTGTGCTCTTGTTCACTTAAACCAACGGAATATTTAACTTAATGTGGTTAAGGAACACAATGTTATTCACGACGATGTGGCGGGCTTTCCCCAGTACTTGAGTCTCGACTACCACAGTAGATGTGTGAAGGGAATAGTTCAATGTGTGTAATGCAAGATACCAGATTTCCACCTTTTCAGGAAAATGATTTGGGGCGAAAGACGAGATGAGACGATAGGTCTATTAATCCTTTCTCAGTTTTGGGGATCAAACACCTTTGAGCAAAATGTGATGAAGCTACTCTTATTCAACTCTGAAAATAATTGGACACAGCTTTTATTTAATTACCTGCCACATGTCTTAGCCCGTTTGGTCTATTGACGAGACATTGAGATTGATTGGTTTGGAGATGGAGCATTCATTAAAACGTTTCTATGATGTGAAAGAGTGTGTGTTGGTTAGTGCTTTGATTCGTGGGGATTGTGTTTGCGTTTATTTTAAACCACACATCATTTTTGCTGTAATAAGTTTTGAGTTTTGTCCATGTTTCCAAGATGAACTGATCAAAAATGTATTGTGTGTGTTCAATGTCTCCAGTGAGTATATGCCTTGTACAAATTATGATAGGGTAAATGCTGTAACATACTAGTCTTTTGACATGGTGGTCTTTAAACATGTCCTTGTAATTGGTTTTGCACTGTTACATTGATATGCACTGCTAAACAAAGTGGACCAGAAACATACCTCATTTTATATAGATCAGAAATGGAGCAAGTGGGTCTGTTGCAATGATACGTAAATGACATGGGGACTTGCTTCATAATGTAGATGAATAAAGCTGCAAAGTATCATCGGCTGCTCCCATGTTTTGGCCTGGACCTAATTGAAGGAGCCTAATTGAAGGAGCCTAATTGAAGAAGGGGGAACCGGCTGTAGTTTAACAACATAAAGCCATGGTCCCAGCATGGCTAACCAACGCTAGATTGTACTAAAGATGTGGACCAGAAAGTAAGTTAGGTAACTCATTTGCCCCTACACACACCGACGGAAAGGCACTCCTGGGCACATTGCCTCGGGAGGTGAAGGGACGTCCATTATTTTATTGTATCAAAGACATTGATTCTACTCACAACTTTTCTTGGATGCAATATTAACTCCCACAAGTTATTTTGTGGTGCATGTAGTTTTAAATGCAAGGGTTACAGGTTCACATTAGATACACCATGAATGAGTTGGGTTGTCCAACATGGTTTTATTTTAATTTGTTATAAAGAAATGAGACCCTGCTTTGTTGTGATTGTAATAACATGGACAACATTTGTGTCGTTTTAGATGTTTATCAATTTACATTAATGACCAAATATTGTGTGTAGCCTTTAACAGCAGCAATGAAAATGTATTTGGTGACCACACCGAGTATATTATATATAAAACAAAATGCCTTATAGACAAGACATTCAACCTGAACACAACTTCTAGAATAAAAGTTTCAAAACCTGTAAGTATTTGCTGGTTCATGGTAAATAATTACTTAATGATATAGCACGAGTTGGCAAGTTTCTTAAAAGATTTGAGTCAAATATTCTAGTCAGACAATATGTTAATTATATGCATGTAACATAATAAACGGCTTAATTTACACAGATTTCTTTGGATTTGAAGATTTCGATGCCTTTCGGTCCATAAGGCAAGCTCAATTTTCATTCCTCTAATTATTATTTTAACTACACAAACTACCTTATTCTGTGAATGAAACAGAAACCGTCATCATTTTGCCAATTTTAATACCAAAGATGCATAATTTAAGTCAAGCAGCCTTTTTGATATATACGAGATGTGACCGTAACGAACAGCAAAACAAAAACTCCATTATGTATAGAATATAAATCGAAATGCCTTTACACTAAACTATAGAACACAGTTTCAGTTCAATCGTCAACAGCACATGAGAACGTGTAACAAAGACCTCGTTATGAATGTCTTAGAAATTAAACCTGTTAACATCCTAGAAATGGAACATGTGCACATCCTAGAAATGGAACATGTACACAACCTAGTAATGGAACATTTATACATCCTATAATGTCACCTGTGAACGTCCTAGTAATGTCACCTGTGAACGTCCTAGTAATGAAACATGTTAACAACCTAGTAATGTCCCCTGTGCAGACTCAGTGACAGCAGAAAATGTCCGATACTCCTCTATACAAAATGATAGGGTTGAGCGATGTCAACCGGCTAGTTTTAGCAGTTTAAAATAGTAAATATATAAAATAAAATAATAACTGGAAAGTGTCTCTGGGTCCGAGCGTTGTGATTGGAGGAGGGCGCGGCGCTAGAACCTACGGGGAGCTCCTTTGAAGGGCTTGAAGCCGCCGCCGTTCCCGCCGCTGGACAGAGAGTTGTTGGTTATCTGCACGATGCGGTTCATGCCGGACGAGGAGTGGCTGGGGGAGAGGGGGGGGGGGGAAAGGGTTAATACTGGGGGGCCGGATGGAATAAAGAAGGAACACAACCCCATCTCCTCTTTCAAATCCACACCTACCCAGGCCCGATCGGCAGCCATCATATACGTCTAAAGGCTTCAGTCTATCCGCCTTATTTACTAGTAGCACTTTGTAACTAAGATGGCTTCTTTAATAAGACAAAACACTATAACAAGACAATCTAAACCATTTTCAAAGTATAGATGGCATATTAAAAACACTAAGTGTGAAGCCAGCGATGGTATCTCTTGGACAGGTTAGGTACCAGTCAGGAGAACCAGTGTTACCTGATCCACGTGAAGAGGTCGGCCTGTCTGTGTTTACATTTGCAACACAACTTCTACTTCACCTTCGACTATTGAGGGTGTGAAGACCATGACAGAAGTAGACCAACCGTCACAGGTCATTTTAAAACCTTTGATTGTCATACAATATAAATATAGCGTCATATCGATAGTCTGAAATACGTCTTTCAAATGCTACATGTTGTATTAGCCAATTCAATACAACAATTCAGATTAAAATACAAAAACAAATCATAATATTCTATGCATCGAATAACTATATTAAATGAATACCAAATGGATAATCACAACCATGAATGTCCATTAATGAAATAACAAAGATGAGCGCCACCCAGTGGACGCTACAGCCCCCTGCAGGACGGTGAACAGTATTACACACTCACCCCCCCCCTCCCACCCCCTCATGAGTCCTGACCTGGAATGTGTGTTCAGTGGTCTGGAAAGGGAAGCTCTTTACTCAATCTCTATACTAGGTTTGTTGACCAGTTAACCAGTTAACCAGGGGTCAGGTGATGCAGTCGGCCTCTGCCTTGTTCTGATTGGCTGTCTGCCCTCCATAGAGAGCATTGTGGGGTGGCAGTATGAGTTCCCCCCCCCCCCCCAGCTGTAACCCCTTGAGGTAGGGCAGGGTCCCTCCTGGGGGTCTCACCTCGAGTGCTGGGCCATCAGACTGCCCCGGGGGTCCCCCATCCTACGGCCGTCCTGGAAGCCCCCGCTGCCCTGGGAGCCCGCGCCCCCGTGCCAGTCCTTCCTGCTGGGGCCCTGGTCCCTGCCTGGGGGGTCCCTGCCCGGGGGGTCTCGGCCCGGGGGGTCCCTGCCCAGGGGGGCCCTGCCCGGGGGGTCTCTGCCCGGGGGGTCCCTGCCGTGGCGCTCAACCACCACCTGGCGGCCCGACCCAAACGTCTGGAGACACAAACACACACCCTGGGGTTAATGGGGCCCGTTGGGGTGAAGGGACCTGGAGGTGGAGGGACCTGGAGGCGGGGGTCCACCCCTGAGGTTAATGGGGCCTGTTGGGGTGAAGGGACCTGGAGGTGGAGGGACCTGGAGGTGGAGGGACCAGGAGGCGGGGGTCCACCCCTGAGGTTAATGGGGCCTGTTGGGGTGAAGGGACCGGGAGGTGGAGGGACCTGGAGGTGGAGGGACCAGGAGGCGGGGGTCCACCCCTGAGGTTAATGGGGCCTGTTGGGGTGAAGGGACCTGGAGGTGGAGGGACCTGGAGGTGGAGGGACCTGGAGGCGGGGGTCCACCCCTGAGGCCAACACACCGCTGGTAGAACCACAGAACCGTCTTCAACATTCCTGCCCTTCCTCCTTAAACCAGTTCAAGCCAGTCTACGTCTGGTTCCTCTCTGACCTGGCGTCCACCGAGATGACTTCACCTGCCGGCCAGGTAGAGCCGACGGCCAATGAGAGACTGAAGAGAGCCGACCTAGGGCCGGGCGATTCATCTCATTCTGATCGCGATTTCAACGTTCACAGAACTAATACAATTTATCATTAAATGTTTTATAGAAAGTGCAGAACAGCTGGATACACATCTGTACATTATTTTAGATTTGGCCATTTTCTTTTTGACCATTTTGTGCATTTCTTTTAAGGCAAAATATCAAAGTTCTCAGTTACTACGTGTTTTTCTGGGAGAGACACGCTGAATAAACACATCATGTTGTCAAACTCAAAAAGGACCGTTTTTGAATAATCTTGATTACATTATTATTGACCAAAGTAATCGTGATTCTGATTTTTCTCCATAACGGAGCAGCGCTATGCCGACCTGGTCCCCCATCACCATGGGCCGGCCCCCCTCCCGCTCGTTGTAGCCGTGCCTCCCGCGGCTGGCGGCGGCGGGCCCCCTCAGGGCGGGGCCTGGGACCTCCCGGGTGGAGCGCTCGGCCCTCATCCGCACTGCTCCGCTGGGGACACACAGGGACACAACGCCGTTAGGAGACACACAGGGACACAACGCCGTTAGGAGACAGTGAGGGTAAGACGAGGAGGGAGGGGCGCTGAGGGGGGGGGGACGCAGGCGTCCTCGAGCGGGACGCTGAACCCCAAACTGCTCCTCATGTGCAGGTTGGCAGCCTCCGCCATCGGGGGGGGGGGGGTGTGTGTGTGTGTGTGTGTGTGTGTGTGTGTGTGTGTGTGTGTGTGTGTGTGTGTGTGTGTGTGTGTGTGTGTGTGTCATTGTAACGCAACGTAGCTTGAATGTCATCCTCCCTTGTAAGTCGCTCTGGATAAAAGCGTCTGTCAAATGTAAAGGACCGCTCACTCGCTGTGGAGAAGTGTTAGCGCTTAATGATTACAACTTTGAATAACAATAAAAGGTCTTCACCAATGCTGGTACTCAATGTAAGCACTTACTGTATGTTGTACGTCCTTGTACTTAACTATAGCACTTTTAGTGGCATTGTACATTGTGCAGCACCTTATCTTATCCGTGTTGTGTTCAGGGAATGGGTTAAACTAGTGCTGGTTAGTGCCTGGCCCCAGGTCCTCTGACCCTCCTCACTGTCCAGGTAGGTGTACCGTTTCATTCTCCTGACTGGTGTTCTTACAGTACGGGGCTCTGGGTGAAGCGTCTCACTGTAGCTGTGATAATAAATCGGCGTACCGGACGTCCCCCTTGTTGGCGCTGAGGCCTCCGCCGCCGCCGCCGTCGTTCTTCCAGCCCCCGTGGGCGCCGCCGTCCCGGGGGGAGCGCGTGTGGGACATCCCGGGCATGGCGGTGCGGGGGGCAGCGGGCCGCTCCGTCATGGCGACGGGCCGACGCTCGTCACGGTCCCGGCGGTCCGTGTCGCGGAGGTCGCTCCGCGGGGGGGGCGGCGGCGGCTCGGGGCGACGCACCGCCTCGAAGCTCTTGGGGTAGCGGTCGAAGCCGGACGCCTCCCGGTGCGGGGCGGGGCGGCTCTTCTTGGCCTCGGGCTCGCCGTCGAAGCGGCTCCGCCTGCAGGGGGGGGGGCGGGGAGAGGGTCACGGGACGGACGGACTCCGGGTTTAGAACGGTGAGAGCGGCCCGGAACGGGGTCAAGAGGTCACCTCATCGGGAGAGCACAGAGAACGAGGACGCTAGGAGGTCATTAAAGGACTCAGGTCATGACCCGAGTGCAACATGACGGCGTTATTGATTATATATTAATAGAGCACGTATACAGAGAAGTAAAGTTATTAACTACGTCTCAGATCATCCTATCTGACCCCGGGTCATCCCCTCTGACCCCGGGTCATCCCCTCTGACCCCGGGTCATCCCCTCTGACCCCGGGTCATCCCCTCTGACCCCGGGTCATCCCCTCTGACCCCGGGTCATCCCCTCTGACCCCGGGTCATCCCCTCTGACCCCGGGTCATCCTCTCTGACCCCGGGTCATCCTCTCTGACCCCGGGTCATCCTATCTGATCCCGGGTGCTCGTACCGGTCGAAGCTGGCGGGCTGCGCGGTGGCGGGCTCCTGGAAGCGGCCCCGGTCGCGGGCGGTAGAGGTGAAGTTGGTGAAGCGGTTCTGCTGCCGGCTGTACTCCGCCCCGCCGCTCAGACGCGCCTCCGACTCGGGCGCCATCTTCTTCCCGCCGTTCCAGTAGGAGTCGTCCCTGCGGCTGAGAGGGTGAAGAGGCACACATCGAGGTCAGCCTCTCTAAAGCTACGGCCCCCCCGTCTCTGGAGGGTAACGAGGGGGGTAGGACTCTGTATAAACAAGGACCCATGGTCTCCAGAGACATCTGTACTGGTCGGTCACAGCTTTAACTTGTAGCTAGTCATTTAGATCAAGGTAAACACTTTTCAAAGGGGGGGGAACTATCCTACAGATGCGTGTCATTTCCTGGCCGGAGAGCGATGGTTTGTGTGTAGTCATTAGAGGCTGGTGTACCCGTGCTCCACGTCGCGCCCTCTCTTCAGGTTGTTCCTCTTCTCCTGCTCGTAGCGCAGCTGCTCCTGCTGCCGCCTCAGCTCCTCGCGCTCACGGGCCAGACGCTCCGCCTCCTTGCGCCGTTCCTGACACACAGGATACACGTTCAGAACACCAGGGCATCGCTCCCCACCGTGGCCGCATGGTGTGGTTCTACACACTAGGGCTGGGCGAGGAACCGGGTTTGGATCGCTATTATTGTCAAACGATCACAAAACTAATGTAATCGAGTTTGATTTATTTATTTATAAATTAAACTTCAGAGTTCTCAGTTACAAAGTGTTTTTTGGCAGAGACATGCTGAATAAACACATCATGTTTCCAAACTCAAAAATAATCGTTTGAATAATCGTGATTTAAAGATTGACCAAAACAATCATGAATATGGTTTTCTTCTCCCATAACCGAGCAGCCCTGCACCACAGAGAGCAGCCCTGCACCCCACCCCGTCAGAGCGGAGAGGTGGGCGTCGCCCTTACCGAGCAGCCCTGCACCCCACCCCGTCAGAGCGGAGAGGTGGGCGTCGCCCTTACCGAGCAGCCCTGCACCCCACCCCGTCAGAGCGGAGAGGTGGGCGTCGCCGTAACAGAGCAGCCCTGCACCCCACCCCGTCAGAGCGGAGAGGTGGGCGTCGCCGTAACCGAGCAGCCCTGCACCACACCCCGTCAGAGCGGAGAGGTGGGCGTCGCCGTAACCGAGCAGCCCTGCACCACACCCCGTCAGAGCGGAGGTGGGCGTCGCCGTAACAGAGCAGCCCTGCACCCCACCCCGTCAGAGCGGAGAGGTGGGCGTCGCCGTAACCGAGCAGCCCTGCACCACACCCCGTCAGAGCGGAGAGGTGGGCGTCGCCGTTACCGAGCAGCCCTGCACCACACCCCGTCAGAGCGGAGAGGTGGGCGTCGCCCTTACAGAGCAGCCCTGCACCACACCCCGTCAGAGCGGAGAGGTGGGCGTCGCCCTTACCTGCTCGATGCGGATCCGCTCCCTCTCCAGCCGCTCCCGCTCCATGCGCTCCCGCTCCAGCTTCTGTCTCTCCATCTCCAGCCGCTGCCGCTCCCGGAGCAGGTTCTCCCGCTCCTCGCGCTCCCGCAGGAGACGGATGCGCTCGCGCTCCCGGCGTTCCCGCTCGGCGATCTCGCGGCGCCTGGACGTTGGAGAACCGGTAATCAATATGGGAACAGTTGATCAATATGGGAACAGTTGATCAATGTGGGAACAGTTGATCAATGTGGGAACAGTTGATCAATGTGGGAACAGTTGATCAATGTGGGAACAGTTGATCAATATGGGAACAGTTAATCAATATGGGAACAGGTAATCAATATGGGAACAGTTAATCAATATGGGAACAGTTAATCAATATGGGAACAGGTAATCAATATGGGAACAGTTAATCAATATGGGAACAGTAATCAAAAGGGGAACAGGTAATCAATATGGGAACAGGTAATCAATATGGGAACAGTTAATCAATATGGGAACAGGTAATCAATATGGGAACGCGTGCGAGGACTAAAACAACGTCTGCGCATAAAGGACCGGGAATACTAGGAATAAAGGGAACGAATACGGGTACAGAAAGGACTACCAGTTCTTTTCCAATATTCAATATCCTTGAAGGGCGGTTACATTTAGACACAGCCACCCCCCTTACGCACTTATTGTACGTTGTACGTCCTGGCACTTAAACTAGTACTTAGCATTGTGTAGCATCTTATCATAGCTGTCTCTGTTGGATACGGGGAACGGGTTAACCTAGTTATGGTTAGTGCTTGGCACATGGCTCCATTAACATCCTTACTGCACCGACAGTGATATAACGTTTCTCTTTCTTGTGACCACTGTCCTGTAAGTGGCTTTGGATCAAGGCGTCTGGTAGTAACAGCGTACCTGCGTAGCTCCAGGGCCCGTCGGACCCGCTCCAGACGCACCACGCGCTCCCTCATCCTCTGCTCCTTCATCTTCTCAAAGGGGAGGATCTCGTTGTGGCCCTCCTTGTTGAAGAACGGCCGCCTCTCCTTCATCATCTGGAACTAGAGGAGGGGGAAACGCAGGACGGATCAAAGCCTTTGCGCCCATCAAACACAGCAACAGGTCATGGGTCGAGGCTAGGGATGTTCCGATACCATTCTTCCCTACCCCGACTTCTGAACTTCTGTATCAGCCGAGTATAAATCTAGCTTTGTATCTACTAATAGCACTAGTTCTCATTGAAGGGTTCTCTTACGATGGCAGCGGTATAGTCGGTTCACTTACTGTCTATCCTTTATTTTTTTATTAATTAACAATAATACATTGATATTCCATTTGTGTTATTGCATCCATGTTTTTCCGACTTGGTAGCTCGAACGCACGTAGGGTCGGAGACGTTGCTTTAACGATGATGACTTTTCACCGCCGATCGTTAACGAACGCAGCATAACCCCGTAGTGTTTGTGATGTTCTCTGTCTTTGTGGTAAAGGAGCTGGTCATGTGATGGATTCGGCGTGTAGACTTCAGTACTCTGTTAACCGATCGGAGGAATTCCTGACACTGGTATCGGTACAACTCTAGTCGAGGCAAGAGAAAGGAAAAGAAAAGGACCTCTTCTGGTGGGATGAGCCACCTGGGGTGCCTCTGCTGAGGATGCGGATGTGGATGCTGATGCTGCTGCATGTTCATGTGAGGAAACCCAGGCTGAGGAGAAGGGCGTCCATATCATTAGGAAACATGAATCAGTTGAGGAACGGGGGCTAGGCCAACACTGAGGGGACGTCTTGAGCAAGTTACCCGATCAAACTGTCTACCGCCCCTTCTGAAGGGCTGTCGCATCTTGTTGAAGTGAGGAGGACCTCTGTTATGAGCGAAGGGCAGAACTCCAGGGCTCTTGGCTCCTGTGAATGTAAATACATCGAGATAAGTCAGTACAACGCCCCCCTCTGGTCCCTTTACAAGTTACACCACCAACAATTGAAACAACCCAGCTTACGTATATGCTTCTTCTCGTCTTTCTTCTCTTGGACCACGGTGGACGAGGGAACCTCTACTTTGTCATTTTTGGCGTCGGGTTTCTTAGACCCGTCTTTGTTGTCTTTTTCTGAAGGTTTGTCCGTCTTCTTGTCGTCTTTCTTGGGCAGCGCTCTGTAAAACATTGACAGGTTATCGTCTGCACCAACAGTGATCAGTTCACCCAGCTGATGGTCCTCATTCTCCACCCACTTGCTCGTCTTGGATCCGGTTAACGTTCGCTTCTCACTGGATTTGATAGACGTCATTTTTTCCTCCACTTCCTTCTTCGCTGCCTCTTTCTTGAATGGATCGCTTTTAACCTTAAAGAATGGCGGAGAAGTAGATGGTGAGCTGGAGAGTAAACTCGGCTTATAGAAAAACAATCAGGACATGGGGTAAACATTTTTTTTAACATTCTATCGACTTTCTGAAAAGAATAGCTGTTATTTTTATTACATTTTTTAACAGGTGACACTTTTATCCGAAACCACAAGCGAGGTTGGAACATTCAAAAAATGCACTGCATCCCTGATAAAGTCAAGTCCCTTTCTGTGCTCAACAGCGGTGCGATCTCTGGGTCAGACTACAGCCGGCCTCCTCCCTCACCCTCTCCACGTAGATCTGCTGCCCGTGGAGCTCGGTGCGGTCCAGGTGGGAGATGCAGCGCGCCACCTCCGTGCTGGAGGACATGGTGACCAGGCCGTAGCACTTGGACCCGGGGCTGCGTGCGTTGGTGACCACTTTAGCACTGAACACCTGTTGGTGATAAGCAGAGGTTTGAGACAGACTTCATGTCGCCAGGCCTCTAGTGGGGGCTGAGGTGATGGTCATACGGTAGGCCGGTGCAGCCCTGCGAGACGTTACTGATTTAGGTCTATGGAAATGGCATTGTGTAGATTAAAGGATTTGTTTTGTGAAGACCCCAGGTTAATGGTCGACATTTCTTTATTACGTCTCCGTCCTTCGGAGGAGACGTAAAAGCGAGGTCCTGACTCACTGAGGTCATAAAAGATCCCAGGGCACTTATCGCAAAGAGTTGGTTTCCCCCGGTGTCCGAGCTAAAAACTGCCCCACCGGGCTCACTCAATCTGGCCCCCTAATCATCCTCCTGTATAATTAGCAGACTCATTAATTCCCTCACTCTCCACCTCAAGCTGGTGTGGTGAGCGTTCTGATTGGTTGCCCTGCATCGGCCCAGTGGGTGTTACACACACTGGCGGTGGTGAGCGAGGTCCCCCCCTTCACTGTGAAGCGTCTTTGAGTGTCTAGAAAGCGCTATATAATTTCAATCACTTAATTATTATCTTCTATGTCGATTTTGGTTCAACTCCCCCACTCCCCATGTGCAGTCTTCCATTTAACTGTGTTTATAATAGACTTGGAAACTGAGGCGGCAGTAACAGTTCTATGTGAAGATAGTGTCATTATAGGCAGTCGGATTAGCCTTATTGCAGAGAAACATGACGTTTTGCAGAGAAACAACACCCCCATCTAACTGGCGTGGGTCAGTGTAGATGCGGGTGTTTTTAACTGATTCGAACGCAGCAAAAGCATTCTGTGTTTTCACGCCACTAGGCATGCTCAGACTAAGAGAGCAAAGTACTTAAGGATTCTTGAATGTTAAATGTTCTGCTGAGCATGGCGGTGGATTTTGGGTATAGCTGAGCCGCAATGGAAGCTGCTAAACACTCATTTGGAATATGATGGCTCACCAAGATCCCAGGTCAGAACACGCCTAGCGCGATAAGGGGCGAGTTGGAACAAAACGGATTGATATCTGGACAAAGTCAGTGACTAACATGGGGTCTTAAAGTGGCAAAACCCTTCGAACATGACAGTATTCAACAAAGCTGGGCACGAGTTAAACCATACAACCTAAACTTAAAAAAACAAAATTAGACTTTACCTTTCCATATTTTCCAAACAGGTTCTTTAGGTCAGCTGCCTTTGTGTTCGACGAGAGGCCACTGACCCACACGTTACGAGAAGAGCTGCTGGCGGCGCTGCTGAGACCACCTACAGGCACCCAGGGAACGTTAGGGCACCGTCCTTCTCCACAACCAATGTATACCGACAGTAATAATTATGTGTCTTGGTTGCCATTTACCTTTATCATCTTTTGCTTTTCCATCTCTGTCTCTTGAAGAGCTACAAGGTAAATTAAAATACAAACAAAACAAAAAAACAATACAAATACAGTGAATACTATTAAAATGTAATCCCTGCTGGAAACCATTTGCACATGACCCATGGAGCAAGACACAGCACGGAACAGTCGAAGAAGGAAAAAGGTCTTCATGGCGTGGGTTTGGATAATTCTGTGACAGGCTTCCTTCATGGCTTTTCCACTGGTGAGATGGATCAGGTTGTCAGCCAATTTATTCCCTTTGATCAATGTGAGTCTTCAGAAGTATGAGGTACTTCACAGCAAATCTTTCCTGACCCCCAAAAAAAATATTTTTCACCTCAGGTACTACTACTTTTACAATGCCTCGTGCAGGAACTGGAAAAGGCATTAAAAGTGACGGAAAGACGACAGTAACAGTTGGGGTTTCCTCTCCTGGTTATGGCCACAACTTAAACCAACTTCAAGGAATAAATTAAAGCAGTAATTGGCAGGGTTAGGTACATCAGCGGACATTCCCCTTAAGGAAAAGGAAAAAAAAAAAATCTTGACGCTACCCACAATGCTGCTTTCCTAGTGCGCTTGGACGTGGTAGTAGTATCAAAGAACTGACATAGAAAGACAAACCTCTTAGCTTGACCTGACGCCCCCGTAGTGGAGGGGCCTTTCTTCCCAGAATCCTTCTCTTTGTCTCCCGTTTCAGCTTTCTTCAGGGTGTCCCGGCCCTCCTTCTTCGTGGGGTCAGCCTTGGATCCGGCCTCGTTCTTACCCTCCTTGTGGCCCCCTGACTCTTCGGTGTTCAGGTCGTCGTCGTCGTCATCATCGTGGCCCGTGGGTCCAGAGGGGACCAGGTGGTCGTCAGAGCTCTTGTCGGGATCTGGAAGTTTCACATGTTTACCTGTCTCCAGGAGGTCGTCCCCATCAACGTCCAGCGTGATGGCGTCTTCGTTGGGGATCGACACGGACAGGTGATCGTCCTCAGCTTCTTTAGAGGAGTCCAATGCTTCGGCCGCCGTCTCTGCCGCTTCCGTCTCTACCTCCGCCTCTGGCTCGGTGTCGACGTCGGCCTCTGGATCGGCCTCTGGATCGGCCTCGAGCTCTGGCTCCGAGTCGGCCTCGAGCAGCACCACAGCCTCCGGCTCCGGCGAGGCCGCGGGCTCAGCCTCCGGCTCCGGCGAGGCCGCGGGCTCAGCCTCCGGCTCCGGCGAGGCCGCGGGCTCAGCCTCCGTCTCGGGCTCCGTCTCCACCACAGGCTGGGGCTCGACCATGGCCTCATCGGCCTGGATTGAGGCCTCTGTCGTGGGCTCGTTGTCAACGGCGTCCTCGGTCGGGGGCTGGGCCTCGCCGGAGGTCTCCGGCCCGGCCTCAGGCGCGGCCGGGCTGGCCTCGCACGGCGCTGGCTTAGATTTTTCGTGAGCAACTTCCTCTGTTTCTGTTACATCTGAGGGATTTAATGAGGATAAACATGGCAAAAAAAATAACAACTTTTTAACATCGACATGGGTGTATGACACTTCACCTAGAAAGTAGAACACAAAGCAAATCAGGGATTAGCGGTCGTCGAGGGGGCTGGGCCGCACAGGAGGAACAGAAACATGCGCTGAAGGCTGAGGCCGTGTTCTTCCATCCTTCGCTCCCCGAAGAGCCAGTCACTATTCGCACGGCTGGATTTGCCATCCCGGTGCCGTCTCCTGACATCTGGAACTCCTTCAGGTGGACCTCGGGTTCACATGGCGTGTGAGCGGGGATGGGCAGAGGCGTCTATCCGTCCATCAGTCATTTCTTCTACAATGACAACCCATCTCCCCCATGCATGGTGGTCAGTCTACAAGTCATCTTACGCCAAATCATCTGGGAAACTTCCATGACGTCACATAGCGAGGGTCGTCAATGTCCGTCTTGGCCATCAGATCATTCAGCCTTTAGGAGAACAACTCCAGTCTTGAAATCCACACCGATGTGTAAGGCCCAGTCCAGTGTGTGTACGCACGACCCAGTGCTTGATGTCTTTGCCAAGTCCCAGTGTGAAGCGTTACGTTATAGATGGTGAACATCAGGCAGCTCCTTCGATGGGGTCGCAGTAGGAAGAAGTAGCTTGGTGTGTGCACTTCTAGGCACTCGAAAACTGCATCTTTACAAAAAAAAATGCAGCGCACGGCCATTAGGCGGCCCCATATGTTGCCATGGCTTTCGATCGTAGACGGCCCTTTACAGAAACGCAGCAGTGTTTGTAATGTTGACATGGGTCCTCTGTGCACCGTTAACTTGTGATCTAGTTAGCAAGGAAACGGTAGACGCATGTGTATTCCATGCAGGTTTCTGTGGCTTTATAGAAGGAGGGCTACCTTGGAAGAAAATGTTAAGATACCTCGCTGAGCGTCCACACATACCTTTCTCAGATTCGTCTTCTTCAGTGTCCTGAAACACAAAAGACACAAATTAAGCATTTCATTAAAGTAGTTTCGCTTCACCTTCCTGCAGGGTTTGGGTCAAATCTGCACAATTATTCTTTTTCCTAAATCATGATAACGATGTATTTGTATAGCCCTTAACCTCAGTTACAGGGTCAAAGGGAATACCTATATATGTATTACATGTCCTGGTGTGTTTAGCCTCGGATTGCCTAACAATGGCTGATCTCTGCCTTCATGTATTCTGGTGGTCAAGTGAGCCTGAATGACTGCCATAGGAAATGAATGGTAGGACTACATAAGGTTCATTCAGAAGAGGGAAAGCACATGCATAGGTTTGAACAAGTTCTCCTTGCATAAAAGATGGATCGGTCCTCGATGAAAAACAATCGCATCAATTACAATCACACGCGGTCGTTGCAGCTACGCTAAATGTGCCATCTTCCGCTACACAGCACTTCGCATTGTTGAACGGTTCGGGTCTAATCAGGATGACATGGGTTCTTGATGAAAAAACATATTCGCGAGATACAAGTACTGCAGGCTAACCTTGGCACAGAAGTCGTCATCCAGAATATTTTCAGAGTCCGATTCCACTTTCTTTCCTACAAAAAAATAAATAGAAATACATTCAGCGGCAAGATTAAATGGCTGGGAAGAAAAACGTAGCGTTACAACTCAGTTTAAACCATGGGGCAGAATACCCTGGCACAGGCGAGTCTCTGAAAAATGAATGCAAGTTTTATTTTATAATTGTTGGAAATTATACTTTGCAAATGTCACCCAAAATACACTTTAAATCCATCCACTTATCAGGTCTCTACAGGAACTAACTATTTGGATGAGGGTGGCTAAAACATAGGACTTAACACCTGGTTTCTCTACATCACATTAGAAACAGTGACAAAAGGTGCAACAGGTACTAGAAGGCCCCCAGGTTTGTGACACTAGGTTAAACCTTACCTTTAGGCTTCTTCCTCGTGGTTGTATCTGCAGCCAATGGGATTGCCACGTTGCCTGGCTCGCCGCCTTCATCTTCCACAGCCTGAAGCACGGAGAGACAGTATCAGAGGGTGGGTCGACACAAGGCCAGGGTGGCCGCAGCAGGGAGGTTCATTAACACAGCTGGTGTCACGGCGAAACCAGGAGAAGCCCTACATATCAAACTGACCATATGGACCTACTGGTATTACTGTGAGCCCATAGATACCAAACTGACCAGTTAGACCTACTGGTAATACTGTAGGCCCATACATAACAAACTGACCAGTTAAAGTTTAACCTACTGGTATTACTGTGAGCCCATAGATACCAAACTGACTAGTAAGACCTACTGGTAATACTGTGAGCACATACCAAACTGACTAGTAAGACCTACTGGTATTACTGTGAGCCCATAGACACCAAACTGACCAGTTAGACCGAATGGTAATACTGTAGGCCCATACATACCAAACTGACCAGTTAAAAGTTTAACTTATTCAGGAAATGTCTTAGTCAATGCGGATGCATTTATCGATCTTTATATTTTTACACCTGATGGAAGTATGTTTTCTTTCCCTACGAGAGCTTTCTACTTTGTTAATGCATAATAATGAAAAAAATATTAAGAATAAAAAAAATATATTTTTTAATATATATATATATATATATAATTATTTTTTTTATATATACATTGGTAGTCAAGGCGGGGCCCCACATAAACACATTTAGAATGTGTGTATGTGTTAAGATACAGCCAAATCACGATAAATCTGAAGTAACTTGTTGAAGTTCCCCACAAACACGTGAACAAATCCATATCTGAGGTCAATACACGGACCTTCATACATGCTGCTCACCTCCTATCATACTGCTGTCAGGTATATAGGCCTATCATAACATGGACAAATGTAAAAGGGCATGTAGTCACATCTAGATTGCAATGACTGAGTATTTTCTATGGAAATAATCGATTTCAGAAATATTCTGAATCGAAATTGAATCGAGAACAACTAAATTGCAAACTGACCAGTTAGAACTACTGGTATTACTGTGGGCCCATTGATACCAAACTGACCAGTTAGAACTACTGGTATACTGTAGTCCCATGAATACCAAACTGACCAGTTACACTCACTGGTATTACCGTGTGCCCATAGATACCAAACTGACCAGTTAGACCTACTGGTATTACTGTGAGCCCATAGATACCTAAATGACCAGTTAGACCTACTGTTATTACTGTAGGCCCATAGATAACAAACTGACCAGTTAAGACTCACTGGTATTACTTTGGGCCCATTCATAATACATTGACCAGTTAAGACTCACTGGTATTACAGTGGGCCCATGCATAACAAACTGACCAGTTGCACTCACTGGTATTACTGGTAGAATGGCTAAACGGCTTATTAATTATGCAACAATGTAGTTTTATAATTTATGAAATCCAATGAAATAACTTTCGTACAAGCACACCTGCACGAAGTGAACCAAACGACAATAATAGCAAAATAACAGCTAGCCGAGTGCTGCTAGACCAGCACTGCTAGTTAGCAGCGCTCGGCTAGCAAGGTTGCAGGCGGTCGATGTCCGCACGCGTGCGACCCCTGAACCGCTCCGTACCTGTTTCAACCGGGCGATCAGGACGCTCTTAACCCCGGAGCAGTCTAAAGATCTTCGTTTAAGCTCAGACTTCAGATCAATTACTCGTAATTCGACTATTTTCTTGGACTCCGTGGAAATGGCACCCGACGCCATTTTATCATCACACCACAGAAGTGTTTTTGTGACTGCGCGCATGCGCATATGTAAGTCCCTATACTGAAGCGTGCGCGCGCGCTTTCGTTCTACAAGACAAGAGCCCGCCCCCTACGGTGGTTCTGCCTACGTCACGTCAGAGTGGAGTCAGGCTAAAGTCAGGCTCATCGGTCATCAGGTGGTGGAGCTTGAGGGACAAACTGTCAAGTACGACATAGGAATGTTTCCAACTTAAATAAATAGATATTTAATATTCAATTTTATAATATCAATATTTATTAGTATAACAGGGATTTTTAATAAATATTGACTCTATATATTTGCATAATATAGTAATATATTATGCAATTATATAGAAAAGACCGAACTGATATATGTTAACCATGGACGAAGAACCATGCGAAGAACACCTGAACCAGAAATACGACACGCTCCACTGTCACAAAGTGTCGTGGAGGAGCGGTGGTGAAACGGCGCCCCCGTGGCGCCGTGAGCGGCTCTTCATGCTGTAGCGGTGGTGAAGTGCTATGTCTCGCTGCGGCTTGTAGGACATGGACATCCAACGTCCAAGTACTGTCACGTGATTCCACTTGCCACCCCCACTGACGTCACAGGCTAATGACTAAAACAACCTTTGCAAAAACATGCATTTGTGAAATGAGTTTTTGATGGGTCCACTCAGGGGTGTTTCTAGGTTTCATAAACATCCGGGGCTTAGCCCAGACGGAAAATGAAAATGCCAAAATGATTTCTATGCTTTATTTTGCATGAACATTTTTTCATAATGCTTCACCTAAATAAAAAAAATGTGCAGTTTATTATAGCTTAAAATAGCTACCTGACTGCTCTGCTGCTTATGAAAAATGCTTGAAAAATGTCTAAAGTTCCATTCAAGTTATTTCAGAGTAAAATTATTACAAGTGAGACAGACTTTACACACACATCTGACTGGGGATAGTTAATTCAGTTGAGGTAGTAAAAAGGTTATGTTTTTTAACTGTTTATTCTCTTGCCAGAAGGACTATCTAGACTAGGCTAGTACTTATAAATAATTGTAAATATTTGTACTTTTTTTTTTTTTTTTAACCCAAATAGGCCTATTATATTCGGGGCTAATTAAACACAGGGTCTGTGATTAGGATGTCTGGGTTCAGGGTCTGCGTTCAGGGCCTAATCGGCCAGGTAAACACGCGTCCTGCCGTCCTCCTCCGAGCTCAATACATTCATGATCCAAAATCTGACCGCAGCTGACCTCAGATCTGGTGAACTGGGCTTTTATTTCCTTCACTTCATATGTTTCGACCAATCCTGTTGCTGGAGGCTGAGTTATTTGCAGACAAACTAGACCAGCCCATGAACATTTTAAAATGTAAATACAGACATTTCTGTATAATTAAGGTGTATGACAGCTCCCTCTGCTGGACAACAGTCTCACACCAAACTACATCTTCCGTTTGAACCAACGTACATTGATGTGAGACGGGTTGGTGGATTGAAAGTGTTGTAGTAGCAGAGAATGGCCTGCGGGGCAGTATGTACATTGTTAAACACATGAATAGGCTTGAATTTAGTAGTAATATGGAGGTTTCATATTTTTACAAAATGGATTATGTGAACATTGCTGTATAACAATCATGTATATTAAATGTATTGCAGGAGTTTAGCTTGACATTAACCAAGTTAAAGGACAATTAAATGAACCGCACCAAACATGTAGAAGTTAATGTGGGATTTTAATATATAAACAAAAACACTTGACAGAAGTTTAATGCAATTTTGTAAAGGAAAGCAGAGGAAAACATTTTCCCAAATGAATCTTTTCAAAATGTCACCACCATTCTGAAAGCAAGTGAAGAGGTTTGTGTAAAAGCAGTCCTCCCTGACCAGCTCTGTCCCTGACTCTAAACCCTGACTCTCAACCCTAACGCTGAACCCTCTGAGGGCAGGAAGACGCACCTTCAATGTAAAGATTTGAACCACAGAGAAGGAAGAAAAGAGGAAGCAGTAGAGAGTAGTGAAGTAGTGAGGTTAGTGCGTGAGGAGCGGCGGTGAAGTGGCGCCCCCGTGTGGCCGTGAGGAACAGCGGTGAAGTGTCGCCCCCGTCTGGCCGTGAGCGGCTCTTCATGTCGTAGCGGCAGTCAGCAAACAGACGAGCTGCCTGATCAACAACAGTGGATGCTTCGGAGATCCAGGAATTGGGAACTTCGTCGAGGGCTATTAGTGAGGCATTCGTATTTATTAATAGGGAAACCCGATAACGAGAACGGTGGACTCGTTGCAATCCGACCCGCTGGCTTCAAACATCCAAACGATCGGCTTATCGTCATGTCCTTAAGCAGTGGAGTGAAGCTAACGAGGCTAGCCTAGCTCGGATCAGGGCCCCCTCTCCTTCCTCTGTTCCCATCTCTAGGCTGTTGTCAGCTCCACAGTCCCAGCTGACGGGACCGGGGAGGCCGGATCGGGGTTCGTATGCGGGCCTGGCCGGGTGGACGGTGAGGACTAGTGGTCGGACGGCTGTCTGTGTTAATACCGGAGGTGATACCCCTCTGGGAGTACTGGGAGACTGGCCCAAGGTATGTTGGGTCTTTTGTTGCCATCGCTAAACATTAGTGAATTAACCAGCTGGGACACGTTTCACTGGCCGTGTGTGTGTGTATCTGTGTGTGTGTGTGTGTGTGTGTGTGTGTGTGTGTGTGTGTGTGTGTGTGTGTGTGTGTGTGTGTGTGTGTGTGTGTGTGTGTACACGTATGTGTGTACATGTGTGTACATGTGTGTACGTATGTGTACATGTGTATTCGTAATACGTGTACGTGTGTGTATGTGTGTGTACGTGTGTGTACATGTGTGTACATGTGTGTGGATGGGTTTATAGAGATGTGGTGTCCTCACCCTCATGAAACATGTCTATGTAGCCATTCAGTGACGTACATATTTAAGGGGAAGATGAGCACGGAAGTCCAGTGAACTACGTCTATTTAATCTCTTGGGAACTAAACGTGTTTAGTATGAGCAGATAAGGGTGGTTGTGAGGCGTGATTTATTTCTGGGATGGTATCTCTTTCTTGGTTTGCTGGTCAGCAGGGCTCCGACCGGGCCAGCAGAGAACAAACCCAACCATTCCCAGCTGCTCAGTAGTCCTTAAGGGTCCTTCATCTCCTTATCAGCAGCCTCGTTCTGCATGTGTGTCTTATCTGCTGCGTTACCTGGTTTATAGTAACGTTATCCTGGTCGGGCATCTGTATTCCTGGTCGGCTCCCAGGGATCTTGCCCTCAGCTTCGTCCTTCCAGCCCCTGTGTTCATAACCTGGCATTGCAGATTGAGATTCTTTATTGGGACATTCGGTGTCGGCAAGATTGTCCCCTGGGACTTAACGCATGGTTTTCTTGACATCCCATAATGAAGTATTAAATTAGAAGGAAAACAACTTAGGGACACACACACACATACACATACACACACACACACACACACACACACACACACACACACACACACACACAGAGTGTGAATGTGATTACAAAATGGGTAGGAGTGTCAATCCTATATACATGGAGGGCTTTTCTTTTCAGTTCAGTGCAACATAACAACAACCTAATCAGTTCAGAGAGAGATAGCTCCTTTAGATCGAAGGATCTCATTAAGCAGAATCATTTAGCCTTGTAATGGAAGTAGGTGGCAATGAAGACACCCACATCTCACAGTATGTGTATAATGTCTATTCAGTTGTAAGTCATGGCAGGAACATGAACGTACTATGATGGACAAATCCTGTGGACTTTGTGGCCTTAGCAATTGTCAAAGGCTAGAACATAATGCTAATACTGTCAAATGAAAGCAGTGTTCATTTGGTTTTTCACACTTACCCCCATGACAATTTCAAAACACTAAAATCCTACGTTGCCTTTTTTATTTGTAGAATAAACATGCTATTAGATTTCTTCCACTCTGAATCGATAATGAATATGAAAATTCAGCTGAGGTTCCGTGAAAAATACGGAAGAGAGGAAATGACACACACACATCCTCCACAAAGTCGTGTGATCCCCATGAGTGACCCTTTCTCTCTCCCTCCTCTGCCCCAGGTTGAGTCCGATGCAGCTCAGCCACATGTAAGTCGCGGTGCCTGTAGCCCTGGAGCTGTGAGAACCCACCACTATGAAGAGTGAGGTCCAGTCTGACGCCGCAGGAAGACCGGAGCACCTGAAGGAGGCGCTGGTCCCCGCCGAGCCCCTGGACGCCGCCAAGAGCTTCCCCGGCAGCATGGAGGTGATCGGGAAGGCGGGG
The DNA here is from genome assembly GCF_026213295.1 of Gadus chalcogrammus. NCBI lineage: Eukaryota > Metazoa > Chordata > Actinopteri > Gadiformes > Gadidae > Gadus > Gadus chalcogrammus. The sequence continues at coordinate 1,917,858 of NC_079425.1, forward strand.
AGCGAGTTCGCCGCGCTGTGTGCCGACTCCAGGCACCGGACTCTGAGGGACACGGCGGCACGCAGAGACTCTGACAAGAGCCTGCCCGGCCGCAAGAAGCGCAAGAGCCAGCAGGCGGGGCCCTCGGACGGGCCCCTGAAGGAGGGGCGCGTCAGCGACAGCCAGCTGCCCCCCCAGCGCCCCCGGGTGGAGCTGCTGGAGCGGCCCAGCGAGGAGGAGCTCCGCCTGGAGTCGTCCTTCAGCGATTGCGCCTCGTCCCCGTCCTCCAGCCTCCGCTTCGGGGACTCGGAGACGCTGAGCTCGGAGGAGGAGCTGGAGGCGGGCGCGGCGGGGGGCCCGCGGAAGAGCCCCCCCGCGGCGCTGACCCCGGCGGCGGCGGGCGGGGCCGGCGGCGGGCTGCGGCCCGTGCTGGGGCGGACTCGGGGGAACCGCTCGCACAAGTGGGCGCGGTCAGAGGCGGAGCCGCTGCTGCTGAAGAGGCCGTGCCTGGGCGGGCGGCGGGCGCTGCACAGGAAGAGGGCGGTGAAGGCGGTGCCGGGCGGGCCCCAGCGGACTCAGAAGCAGAAGGAGCGCCTGCTGCTGCAGAGGAAGAAGAGGGAGGCGATCGCCCGCAGGAAGTACGCGCTGCTGCACAGCACCAGCAGCTCCAGCGAGGAGCTGAGCGGCGGCTCCTCCTCGCCGTCGTCCACCGAGGTGGAGGAGGAGCTGTACGTGGACGTCAGCAGCACCAGCAGCCAGCCCGCCACCGCCGCCGCCGCCTCAGGTAGGGGTACGAGCGGAGACTGCGGGACTCTGCGTAGCCTTCCCCCTTCCACCCCCCACCCGTCACCCCCCCCCTGTCCCCTTTCACGCTGATTGTATGTTGTGCGTCCTGGCACTTAGAAATACTACTTTGCATTTTGTAGCATCTTACCCTAGCTGTCTTTGTTGTACACGGGGAATGGGTTAACCTAGTGATGGTTAGTGCTTTGCACTTGGTTCTCAGAACATCCTTACCGACATCCGTACCGACAGTGATATATTGCTGTTTCTCTTTCTTCTGACAAATGTACTTATTGTGAGTCGCTTTGGAAAGAAGCGTCTGCTAAATGCCCTGAATGTAAATGTACATTCAGAAATGTTTTGCCCACGTTCCACTTCAAACCTGGCTACTTCCTGGGTTGGCGGTGTGATGGCACGGCGGTATGCTGGCTGTGTTTGTTTGCATTTTTCACTTCCTACAGTTTCTACTTTATGACAGTTCCTGTAGTAATTGAATCACCAAATACCTTATGTGTACATTTAGCATTTTTGATACCAAAATAAACTTTGAAACGTAATGTTAATTATGACAACATTATAATTTGGGGGTGTCCTGGTTTAGCTTAGAGGAGGCTGTTGTGCTTCTATCATAAGAAACCAGTGGGTGGAACACTAAAGGGCTGATTATCATTCCACGTTCACGCAACGCAATGACCACGCAGTCGGTTTACAGATTACTAGCAAGTAAAAATAAAGGTTACGGCTATGAAAGCCAAAGCTACATGTTTTGCCTTTAGATTCTTTAAACAAAGCGTATTGCCGGATATGATGTGGTCAGCGGACAGATCACAACCCTTGGGGCTGCGACGCCTCGACGCAAGGTAAACATTTCTGGGAGGCGCACGACAGGCCCTTGCGTTGCGTCAACGTGAACCATAAAGAGCCCTTAAGGCTGTCTGCTCAGTGTTGCAACCTCAGTGCAGAACCACGCAGGGAGGTAGCAGAGGGAAAGCTAGATATTTGTTTACGGCAGGAGAAAGGTAGACTGGGGCCTCCTTATTGGTGAAAGCACGTGCACAAATGTAATGACAAATGGAAAAGCACTACCACTACTGTCCCGACACAAGCATCTGTGGAACTGATGGGCTGGTTGACATGCAGGCGGCTGTCTTTGTTGTGTACGGGGAATGGGTTAACCTAGAGCTTGTTAGTGCTTGGCACTTGGTTCTATGAACATCCTTACTGTACCAAGTAGCGATGTATTGTTTCTCCTACTTCTGACAGATGTACTTATTGTAAGTCGCTTTGGGTAAAAGTTTCTGCCTCAATGTAAATGGAGAGCACAGAAGAGGCAAGGTCTTAAAAGTAAGCAACGTAAAGAAAATCTCCCTACATTTCTGTGCCACTAAGAATTGTTAAATTCACGCTACGATTCAGCCATGCTGTGTGCGTGCGTGTGATTGACAGGCAAGATTGATTCCCCCGAAGTAATCAGGGAAGATGCGCCCTGATTGGTCACAAATGGAGTGGTCTAGCGTTTAAACTGTCTCATACAGATACAGGCACAGCTCTGAACGGATGGTCACAGAAAATACAGAAAAATTATATCTCTTGAATCTAACCTACACCACCTTTAGTTTCAGGTCATACAAATGACAGAATGAACACACCCACCAGCACCGTAACCGATTAAATATAAGCCTGGACACTTACCACTAAAACAGACTCATGCTGTTTTGACAATGTAATCAATGGAGACACATAGAAGGATTTCTATGTGTTTCTATGTGTGTGATACATTGAAAGCAAGGTGACGACGACAATTGATTCTGATATGGGTAGGGTGTCCCTCCCCTCCCCGGGGGGGTCCTCTGTGTACCAACCAGAGGCGTGTTGCTCGGTGCTAGGCAGCAGCTCCCAGGACAGGCCCCCTCTGGGGGGCCGGGGGTTCACCCTCAGGGCCAGCCCCCGGTGCTCAACCTGGTGTGTGGCGACCTATCCAACGTGTTGGCAGTATGGGAATATGAGGGTTTAAAAGAGGACTCACTTCGTATGGCTCTGCAGCTGCTCCGTGTCCGGTAGCCTAAGCCTAAGATTTGTTTCGTTCCATTAGGGTGGGGCGATGACGAGGGTGGGGCGATTATCAGTATTATTGTTTGTTGTTTAACTACAAGGTAAAGGATTAGGAAGTTAAACTAGCTTTTGTTCTATGCCATTACCATATTATAAAGATTTATATACTTCTATGTATTAACCCTCACTAAAGCCCCATTTAACATTGAACGCAATTATCCGTTTATTATATAATTTTTTTCCCACGTCAATAAAATAATTACAAATCATTGAGCTGAACGAGACCATACACATCCGACGTAATGTCCATCTTGCGAAAAAACAACATTAATTTTATTCGCATCAAGGTCGATTTTTAAAGTTCTAATCAGCGAATCAATCAGGTTAGCCAATCACAATGCGGGATCTTCGTCGTAGACACCATAATCAATCTATATGTTGTTGGACATGGCAGAAGTAACTGCCTGTTTATGTTTCTCAACACACAGTTGACTTGCTGCATCGTAGTGGTAAACTACAAATAAAGTATAACTATCACTAAGTATTACGTACTGTTATGTACTGATCATTAATCTATACAGCTACAAGTAGGGCTGAACGATTTGGGGAAATAATCGGATTGCGATTATTTTGACCAATATTGCTATTGCGATTTAATGTGCGATTTTTATAATTTATTAAGTTCCTTATGTTGTGTATTATTCACTTAAAAATAAATAAATCATTCTTTAGTATGACCAACACAACATTGGAAGCAGACAACATAAAAACTGCTCTTTCCTTTAGGCCAGGCCGATGTGTTGAGATTAATTTATATTATAAACTTCTTTATTTAACTATTGAATTGTAAAATAAAAATAAATGGATCGTACTGATTTCTAGCCAGTAACGGTAACAAATCACTTCTTTTTTTTCCGCAGCCTTTACGATTTGCATACCGCGTTCAATTACATCACGATTTCGATTTAGCTACAAGCCAATGGCGACTGTTCAAAATGGTGTTTGAATTCAATAGAATATCGTGATATTTATCGCTGTCGTTCGTGGCTAGCGCTAAGAGCTTTTTCCATTTGGCCTGGCCTCGTTTTCCACAGCAGGTCCTGCTACTCTCCTTTGTCTTACTACGGTCTTCTTCACACAAGCGCCCCCCAGGCGCATTGAACAGAACCCATCCCCACAGAACGGCACCCTGGTCTGAGAGAGAGTGACACCACAGGGGACCAATCAGGGGCCAGATTGGAGGACAGCTCGGCACAAATCCAATCCCACTGCAAACAGTGTAAAGCAGCATTTGCTGGCCTATATTTCTCATGGTCCTAGTGTGCAGTTATGCTGTTTTTAAAGATACATTATCACCCAATGAACCGGTTTGAACATTAAAGAATGGCAACAGGACAGCTCTGTGTCTATATGAGGGTTCATAACAATGCCAGCCTGTCATACATTTTGCTCGAAGTCAGACAATTCTGGTGCCACACTTATGCACTCTGGGGCGGCATGTGGCTGGGGAGGTGCAGCCGGTTGGCTGGTAACTGGAAGGTTGCTGGTTCGATCCCCGGCTCCTCCTAGCTGAGTGTGGAGGTGTCCCTGAGCGAGACGCCTCACCCTGACTGCTCCTGACCAGCTGGCTGTCGCCCTGCGTGGCTGACGCCGCCGTCGGTGTGTGAATGTGTGCATGAACGGGTGAATGTCAGGCAGTAATGTAAAGCGCTTTGAGCTGCCACTGGTTAGGAAAGCGCTGTGTAAATGCAGTCCAACTACCATTTACTCAGGCTTTTTACGTTAAATCGACAGTATTGCTGGCCAAAGCTCTTTCCAGCGGGTCTGACCGTGACGTGTGGTTACTCCTAGGTGTTCTGGACGAGGACGTGGTGGTGATCGAGGCCACGCCCGCCCCGGCCCCGCCCGTCCCGGCTAGCGAGGAGATCAACGTCACGTCCACAGACAGCGAGGTGGAGATCGTCACCGTGGGAGACGGCTTCAGGTACGTTCTGGCACAGAGAGGTGACTCAACGTGATGGAGCCTCCTGCTTGATTTCTGAGGACGTTCTTCAGTTACACACAATTAAGAATCGTTTTCTATGTTTGACTGCAGATTTTTTCTAATACAGAGATCATTCATGAAATCTTTCCTAAAACTGTTTTGCTACCAATTTCAAATCTAAATAACAGTAACGGGCAGGAGTGAAATCCTTCAGCACAAACTATTCTGCTGTAGGTGGGTTGGTAATCCATAATATCCTACAGGCTATAACTGCAGTGAGTCTTGATACATCCTTATCGTCATCAGGATAAGCTCTTTCCTGGCTCTAGTGCAATTATTTGTGTATCTGTCTCCGTATCATGTTCAATCTCGGTGTGTGATTGATCCGTAAATCCAATAGTTAATAAATATAAATCAATAAATCTGCTGTTCTGAACACAAATATGCAGATTCCCGATTGTGTTTATGACCTCTTCATTGTATGTTAACACTTCAGATTGGCTGAATTTGAATTTAGTTCATCTTCATTTATTTTTTTCTCCAAACCTCTTTCAGTCCAAGGGTACACTCACATCTGTTAATGAGTAACCTTGCGTCCCTGAAAAAAGAACTGATGTCATTGCAAACTGATCTTCGTTCCACCTAAATAGAAAAGGCTTTGAATCTTTCCCATCTGAGGAGCCTCTTGTCTCTCATCAACCATCACTGTTTCCCCTTTCCCATTTAACATAAACCGAGGCCTTTTGGTGAATAGCAAAACATATATAGAGATAGAGATGTATAGAATAGATAAGATGTATTCACTGAAGGTACGGTATATGAAATACCCTGTGAGGTTGGCGGGCAGTCTCAGAGGTTTCCTTAGATGTAGGATCACATGCATGTGATGAATCTCTCCACTGTGTGTCTGTGTTCTTATTTCGCTGTCTGCTCTCTTGTATGCGGGCTGTCCAATCCGATATGCTGCTTGATTTCTGCCGTGGCTTTTCCTCGATCCAGACCAATAATAAGTATGGCAGACGACCAGAATAGAATAGGATGATCTTCACCACATCCTAACCACTGGAGGATCTACACATTAAGCATTTGCTCTGAGCGCTGCTGCTTTCATCCACTTTCCCAGAGGTTGTTTGAAAGTGTTTGGTCATTTTCTGACCTGTGGATTCTAAGAAAATCTTGGGGCTTGGATGGTTCTAAACTCTTTATTTTGTCTCCGCCATGGAAATATGTCTTGGTTCATGTCAGCTGACTGAGACACTTTCAGCCCGGTACAATATTCGTCTCCTTTGCCTCTGTTTAGTTGTTTAGTTGATTAACTTGGCTTAGGTTTCCTCAAAGCACTAAGAAAGCGCTTTTATCGTATCTATCCAAGTCCTGCCTTACCAGGGGTCTTCTGTGTCGGTTCCATCGATGAGGCCTTTCTCTTCCTCTGTTGACGCTGCTTGTCCTAAACTGTATGCATGTGTGCACATGAACGGCTTGTGTGTTGCACCGGGTTATGGAATGCAATAAGATTATGGGATGGCCTATCTTCTTAAACAGACAAGTTTGGATTACACCCGTCTGACGATTGGAAAGGCTTTTTCCAAGATGGGCAGAAAGCAAGAATGCAACCATTTCAGTGTAAGTGCAGCATTAATCTAGCAAGGACTGTCTGCTGATTGTTAGTGTTAACGACGTATACAAGATGTACCAAGGGTGCATCGGTCCTAAAGCGCTGGGAATATATTTACTAGAAAGGGCAGACTAATGCAAATTAATGCTTTGTTTAGCAAAATACAAACAATTTGTCGTACATAATCAAAAATAGGACCTGGGAGATTCATCAGTCACCAACAGGGTCCTGTTGGAAAAGCCCTGAAAATCAGACTACCAATTGGCAAATGTTATCTTTATGTTAGTAGAACTGTAATGGTTTGATAAAGATGATCTTTTATAGAAAGCAGGAGTAAATTCCGTTGTCTCCCAGTCTCTGTGAAGCACTTATTGACCGCTCCATTCTGCTTCGAGCGCAGGTAAAGGTCTTTTGGTGAGGTCGTAGTGCCTGTTAGTAGACTCTTCGACGCCATGACGAAGGGATACCGGGGGCCAGGTGTGTGTGGACATGTAGCGCTGTGTCTGACCAGGGGTTGAACGCTGACGAGCAAGGTGCTTCCGCAGCATTCGTCTATGGATCGTATCGGATTACACACCTATATTATTATTTCATATCTACAATGCAGTGGCTTTCACTAATCTGTCATACAATACAGAATATCAGATCAGTGCATCTCTAGTGCGTGTTTCCTCAAACGATGACCGAGTTATCAACGTATCAACAGTAGCTTCACACATCCTTGGCATAATGGCGTATTTCATAACCAAATTTTAGGCAAAATTTAATTCTGGCTTGAGCGGTGAAATTAAACTATTTTCTGGGAGGAATACAGTGAGCGGCCTACGGTGCGCGGTCTCTCCTTCCTCTTCTCCGTGTGTCCCTGCGTCCGGGTGGGAGACGGCCCGCCTGGCTGGAGAATGCAGAGCTGGACCTCTTTAGGGGAGGGGGATGGGCATCGGGGAACTTCAGTAGCGGGATGTCAAAGGTCAGCAGCAGGATGAGCAGAGTAACGTTCACAAGCAGACACAACCCCTAGGGTTGTTGTAATAGACGCACGCACGCACACACACACGCACACCCTAGGGTTGTTGTAATAGACGCACGCACGCACACACACACGCACACCCTAGGGTTGTTGTAATAGACGCACGCACGCACACACACACGCACACCCTAGGGTTGTGGTAATGGAAACACACACACACCCTAGGGTTGTGATAATAGACACACACAGACACTTACCCTATTTTTGCGGTAATAGAAACACACATAAACACACAGACACACACCCTAGGGTTGCGATAATAGACACACACACACACCCTAGGGTTGTGATAATAGACACACACCCTAGGGTTGTGATAATAGACACACACACACCCTAAACTCGAAGGTCTGTAATTATCAGGGTCTGTTGGATCTCTGTCTTTTTTAGGTATGACGGATATCAAGGCATTGTAGAATGTTGGAGGGAGAGAACCTAATGTGAAAGCTTCATTATATACCCCTTTTAATATTGGGGTCAATCTGATCAGTTGACAATTTAGGCATATTTAAGTTAGTTAAGAAGTCTGTTATTTCTTCCTGTATGGGATTAATGTCCGATGTGTATAATTCTTTATAATACTGTTGTAAAACATCATTTATTTCCTTTGTTGAGGAGACTGTACTATTGCCTTTCTGAATAGCTGGTATCAGATTATATGAGTCTTGTTTCTTTAGTTGCATGGCCAGTAACTTGCCTGTTTTCTCTCCTCCTTCATAGAACGTTGTCCCAAGCCTAAAAAAAGCATATTCAACTTTTTATTGTAGATTTCCTGCAGCTGGAACTTAAGCTTACATATATCTTGATATAACTTATCATAAGCCTTTTATGCTTCCCATTCCATTGCTCTTGTATTAGTACTGCCAGCATTAATTTTGACAAAAGATTTAATATCCACCTTCAACAGTTGTTTAAAGTTCTCATCTTGTAGCAATGACGTATTCATACGCCATCTTCCTTTTTTCTCTTGGTCAGTATTTATATCAATGCCAAGCTCTACTGGCGCATGATCAGAGAGGGCCATTGCATTTATTTTACACATGACAACTTGTTTTATAATGGTGTTCGAAATCAGAAACATATCGATCCTAGAGTAAGATTTATGCGAGTGTGAATAGAAAGTATATTCCCTTCCAGTAGGATTTATTAATCGCGATATATCGTCCAAGCCCAAGTCTGTAAGAAAGTCCAAGCCCAAGCCGTTTAACATATGTATTGCAGCTCTATCCTTAGGCATTACAGGTGCACTAAATTTGCTTCTATCTAAGCAGGCATTTATGACTGGTTAAAGTCTCCTGCCAATATTATTCGACCCTCCATCTCCCTCAGTGTCTTATTCTTTCACATTTTGAAAAGAGTCTGGATCACCTTTATTTGGTGCATAAATATTGCACAGTATCAACTTGGACCCATTAATCAGTGCCTGTATACACACCATTCTACCTGCTTTATCCTTGATTTCCTTAAGTAAAATTAAACTTACATTTCTGTTTATGATTACTCCATTCTGCTTACTGGAGATGGAGCTATGAAAAATAGGTCCAACCCAGCTCCGTTTCAATTTCAGTGCTTCTCCTTCTATAAAGTTTGTTTCCTGAAAGAAAGCTATGTCTGTCTTATTATGCTTCAGATAAGTCAATACCTTCCCTCTCTTAACGGGATTCCCACAACCATTTATATTCCAGCTAATGCATTGAACGTGGTGTCATATTTACGTAGGAATAGTATGTTGAAACTCAGTTTTAGGCCAGCAATAATTTGTATCCCCCATGCTTCTTGCAGTTGTCTCGTTTGGCTCATTTGTACTTTTATCTGTCATCCCCAAGCGCAACTTAATCAACATCGTGTGTAAAAATGGTAACCTTAACATCTCTAAGAACATGAACATACAGAACCTTAACATCTCTCAAGAACATGAACATACAGAACCTTAACATCTCTAAGAAAATGAACATACAGAACCTTAACATCTCTAAGAACATGAACATACAGAACCTTAACATCTCTAAGAACATTAACATATAGAGAAAAAACCCTTAAGCACTGAAGGGCATGCCTAACACCTGGGGCGTCTGGCTTTTGTCCAGCCATAAAAAATAAAAATAAAAAGGAAAATAACCCTAACCTTTTGGTCCATGGGGTATGTACACCTAACCAGTAGAGACTCACTCCCCGGCTTTGTTGCTCAGGCAGAACAATATCAAGCTCAACCACCCACCTCTTTGTCCACATTGTCCACTTTTAAATCAGCCTTGTTTTTCTTATTATTGTCCAAGACAGTCTTCCTTATAGGCCTCCAACACTCCTATCAGCTCACCCATCTGTATTCAAGTTCGCCCTGATGAACTGCTCTGCCTCCTTGGCGCTTGCGAAACTCCGGTTCCTCCCCTTCCATGTGCATCGCAGGGACGCTGGATGCGCCAGCGTGTATCTCACGTTGAGCCGTTGCAGCGACCTCTTCACGGATGTCAAAGCTTTTCTTTTCTCTGCAAGCTCCTGTGTCATGTCAGGAAACACGGACAGTCTCATGCCTTCCTATTCGATCCCACGCTTTTCTCTGGCCGCTCTCACTACTTTATCTCTTGCCGACTGTCGCAGGAATCTGATCAGCACTGGTCTTGGCGGTTGTCCGTCATTGGGCACGGCAGCGAGCGGTGCGCTCTTTCGATTTCAAATTCACCGCCAACTTCAATCCCGAGTCCCTCGCCAAGAACTCTCTTTACACAACTCTCCATAGTGCCGTTCGTTCTGAAGGTTTCTTTAAGCCCCACCAGTTGCACATTATGTCTCTTACTGTGATTTTCAGGGGTCATCCCCGTGTTCCCCGGGTCCTATGTTCCCCGCTTGGGGAACGCGACAATGCTCCCCGCTGTTGCAGGGAACATAGGACCCTTTTCTGGGAAAAGCGGGGAACATAGGTCCTATGTTCCCAACGTCTCATACAAAGGGGGGAACATAGGACCCGGGGAACATATGCCGCGTTTCCACTGCACGCTCCCGACTTTCAAGCACCTGCATGCGGTTCCACGTAGTGTAACAGTCAGGTTTATAATATGTAGCGCCACTAGGTGGCGGCTCCCTCTTTTGTTGGGTTATATGAGATAACGGTGAGTGAAGAAGTGTGTTTTCTTCCGCTCGGCTAGAATAAACCATAGACGGAATAAACAGCAGTATACGAACGAAGTTTCCCTTTTTATCATGTTATTATTTAGTAACTGATTTGTTGAAGACAGGAATCCCGGACTTTCCAAACGTAGGGTTAATATATATAGTGCCGTGGAGACCTGGCGTGGTATGGTCAAAAGCTTATAGAATAATAAAAGTACCGTGAGGAGAATCTCACATGTTGCCTCCTTCACGCTAACCCTGACCTACACCATCGCACGTTACAATAGCGGCCATCTTTTTCTCATCGTGCAGTTGTTCATTAGCCATTCGGTCGTGTCCTCCAGCTGGTAGATACGTCCCTCTGCTTCTTCCAGCTTTTCCTGTATCCCTTCCACCGTGTTCTTCAGCTCCGAGGTTGTGTGCTTGATGGTTAAAATATCTCCTGCAGCATGCCATGGTGCTCATTTTGACGATCTCGGCATAAAGTTGATCCATGTTCGGTGTAGTTTGGTCGCTCTGTTGCTAGCAGTTCCCGCATCTTCATTCGGAGACGGACTATTCCTGGTCGACCTGCGGCCCGCAGCCTGGTCTTAAAATATTTCGAAGTAGCCATTCGGGTTCAGGTGAACTCAGAGTTACTTAGGAAGCTTTTTTTAACCAAAATGAGTGGACTATGATATATGATAATTAAGTAAATATATTGTCGGGCTAGCGGAGATCTTTACTGAGCTGCCATCTTGCTCGACGTACCCACGTGACTCCTGAGTATTGCTTTTAAACTATTTTACCCAATCATGTTAAACTTGACACCATATTTTTTATCAAATCAAAATTCATGATGTCATTCATTTTTAGCTGAAGGTTGTGCGCATATATATATATATATATATATATATATATATATATATATAAACTAGATGCCCTACGCCCTCTTATCTCGCTGAAATCTTGACGGATTTACAAACGGTTTGGTTTCTTACAAACGTTATTAACGTGGTTCAAATTCTGGATGTTTGAACATGTTTAAATTGCAGCTTTCTCTTCGAAAAACGACTTGATCGTGCAGCTTAGTTGTGTATCCCGGGTAGGCTACTAGTAATTTTACATCGATGGGAGAGGCAGTATTGCTATTTTCAATATAATCTAAGTTGAACATGATTAAACTGAAGTTGCACATTATTTCCAATTGTTTTTTTTTGTCTTACATTATAAATTCTACAGGAAATTGCTGACAAATGAAGATGCCAGACTTGGATGCCACAAACGTATGGTGGCATCATGCCTTCAGTGTACATATTGTATATAGTTCTCTGCAAACCTATGGTGGCATGAGCCTTCAGTGTGTCCTGAACAGCCACAAAGGTTGCACATATTATATTCATATTTTATCGTATTTGTCTAAATGCATACTTGACTGTAGATAGATTTAAGTGAAGTTACCAACACAATAGTTTGCTGAGTTTTAGTAGCCCATATATTGATTCAACATAAATAACATGAATACCTTATGCATGTGTGTATTTATTGCACCTATCTGTTCGGTTTAATGTTCATTTCATATGAAAACACATGGTTATAATTACATAAATACATCTCTGTACAGGGTGGGGATTTCAACATGCAGCCTTTCTTGATGTACTTCGTAAAGGGAAATCTTGTACCTATTTTAGAACATTATTCTATTTTTCTTCGAACCTAACAATTATTCATAAGTATGTACTGTCATACCTACATTTCTGACGTTTATAACAAACCAAACCGTATGAAAATCGGTTAAAAATTGAGCAATTTATGGTTATTTAAAAAGTACATGAATCACTACCAACACAATGTTATGGCTGAGCACCTTACTGTGGTAAGATGGCCGCCAGTGGTGACGTTCGACTCCATTGGCCAGCAGCGCGGACGAGGCATCTAGTTTCCGGCCTCGGTCTAGTCTCTGAGCAGGGGCGTCTCCTCCCCAGCTCCCAGTCAGTGTAGAATCCATCGCACTGGTCCCAGTAGGCCCGCCAGCATTACCCCCCCCCGAGCATTCAGGTATTTGGCTAGCGTCACGCGGTGGGGACGGCAGAGGGGGTCCCCTGGTGCGTGTGTTGACTGTGTATTGTTTATCTCCACCGGGCCCCCCGGGGGCCCCGATGGTAAACAGATATTTACCAGTTCACCCCCTTCTGATTCTGGTGTAATTAGGAGCATCTCTCCAGTGGGCTGCCCTTTTCCCCTGCTTCTGCACTAAACCGGAGCTGCGTTCCGGGTATATGTATCGCAGCATCTCGCCGTGCACCAAAAACAAAGTAATGGCCGTGCGTCGCTGAGCTGTTTTAGCGGAGCTCCCGTTTCGCATGAGCTCTTCAAGATGGCGGCTCCTGGCCGAGCTCGGATCAGAGAGAGCTCCAAAGTGGCAACTGGTTAAACATGCAGAGTTGCGAAACCTCTTAAAATGTTGATGAAAATTTGGAAAACTTATGAAATACGTTTTCTGCTATCTCTTAAGTTGTGTTTAGGTTAGGGGAGATGGGGACCACAATCGGCACATTTAGTATGAAGGCCGAGGCCTCATACGCATTCAGCCCGTGCATTAAGGCCATGTTGAGCCACTGGCTAGATACAGTATAGGGGCCAACGTCCAATCAGACCTCAACCAAGCCCCTTACCTTCCCCTAAAGCAGTGGTTCACAAACCTAAGACATTTTTACAGCTGGGAACCCCCTTTGCCGGCACAAAACATTTTTGTACCCCCTCAGAGTAAGGATGTCAATCGAACCTAACAAAGCCAGCTGGGTAAACTGGGAGTTATTATTATTTCTTTTTTGTGAAGGAAATTTTTCAAGATGTAGCTTAATCGTTTCAAGAAAGGGAGTGCATACAACACTTCAGGAAGCGTTTTTCTTGGCGCTGTTTTGTTGATTCAACCATTGCATGCAGTTTGTTGTGAGAAAACAATGGAGGGTAGCCTAACTGATTTATTTTCAACCCAAAGGAGCCTCAAGAACCGTTTCATGTGACACGACGTGCCATGACGCAGTTGGTGACGGTTCTTCAGATCTATAACGTGTGTGTGTGTGTGCGTTCCCAGGTCTCGGTCTGTCGGCGGTCTGGGCAGGATGTGGGCCAACAGCTGCTCTCAGAGCCGGGTCGGGGAGGCCCGCGGACGCCACCGCCTCTCCACCGTCATCCAGCCGCTGCGGCAGAGCGCCGGCGAGGTTGTGGACCTCACCGTGGACGAGGACGGTAAGCCAGCCCCGTATACACACAATGGCGGGTGTGCGACCAACTGAAGCACGGCATCGGGATCGATCGGCACAGTGTGCTCATGGTACTTCCACACGCCCTAAATACAGAGCAGTCATTGGTCAACAAAATCACATGAACAATGATGACAATTACTTTCAGGGCATTAAGCGGACGCTTTTATCCAAAGCGACTTGCAATAAGAACATTTGTCCAAAGAAAGAGAAACAACAATGTATCGCTGTCGGTACAGTGAGGATGATCATAGAGCCAAGTGCCAAGCCCTTACTATCACTAGGTACATTATACATAAGTGCGTAAGATGGGGGTATGGGGGAGGCTATGATGATGTGAGTTTCTGTTATCTGTAAATGTCTGCTATCCGTAAAATGTAGACTATTGCGTCTTGGCTCCCTGTTTGTTTCCAGAGGAACCAGTTTGTAGAGAGCGATGCTGAGTTTGTGAGGGTTTAGGCCCCTGTGTATGACTGCAGGGACCAGGAGTTCACAGCCACGGCGGTGAACTCGTGGAGGCGTTAAACACAGAGCACACAGACTAAAGTGTACCCTGTTGACGTCGCCCTGTTGGACAGCAGTTTGACAGCCCGGGTGCACACACTAATTTCGATTTTGTCGCGAGCGTGTGGGGGGCCTTAATGGTGGAGCTGTTGATCTGCTGTTCCCTCATCAAGGTCAGGAACACCCTTTACAATCCTGTACTTTGTTTTGCAGGGCTGGGTAGATTATCTCTGTGTGTGTCTGTCGGCTGGAGGGGCTGGGGCATTCTCTGGGGGCTGGCAGAGCTTTGCGTAATTGGCACTCTGGGTTAGCCTGGGGACACACGCACGCGTGTGTGTGTGTGTGTGTGTGCGCGTGCGTGTGTGTGTGTGTGTGTGTGTGTGTGTGTGTGTGTGTGTGGCTGTCACCAGTTGGTTTCATGGGGTTTTCTTCAGTCTAGGGGCGCAGGGACTGAAGTCTCTGCTGCTGTGTTTGTGTCGCTGGTGTCCCGGGATTGACCTGGATGGAGAGTAGGGGGGTACCAGGGTTTGCCCAGGCTCTGGTTCCTACTGTATCACCCCCTCTTTTTTCTCCACCTCTGTTGATAATTATTTAACGTTCTTTAAGTTATTTTAATGTAATTCGTCAGCAGGTTCTGTTAAGGCACTCCACACATGGTGTTCATGCATGTATCCCCCCTCTCTTCCCTAGTTGATCCCTCCAGGGTTGTTCATCGCTCTGCTCTGCTCTGCTCCTTCTCTCAGACCTCACCGTGGTCCCCACCACCTCCAGCGGCCTGTACCCCCAGACCCTGCGCTCCTCCTCCTCCTCCTCCTCCTCCCTCCACATGGCGTCTACCTCAGAGCTCCTCGAGGCGCCCGGACCCTCCACTAGCTGCTCCGGCCCCGCCGACAGCACCCCCGCTCAGGGGCCCCACGGGGGGGCGCGCACGGCCACGGAGGGTACGGCATGGGCAACACACACACACACGCTCACTCACCCACTCACACACGCTCGCTCGCTCACTCGAACACACACGCTCACTTGAGCGCTCGCTCGCTCACTCACTCACTTTTTTTTTTTTTTATCGACGCACATTTTTCGCGTCGACGTAATCGATTACGTCGACGCATCGCCCCAGCCCTAATTCAGACACTCACTCACTCACTCACACACTCTCATGCTCACTCTCTCACTCCCTCACCCTCACTCACCCCTCCCTCGTTGTCGTCCTCAGGTGACGGGCGGCGAGGTCTGTCCGGCGCGGTGGGGGAGGGGGGCGGGGGGGCTGCCATGCCCCGCCTGCCCTCCTGCTGCCAGCAGCACTCTCCCTGCAGGGGGCCGGGCTCCGCCCACCTGTCCCTGAGCCACGCCCACCACTCCAGCTGCTCCCAGGCCGCCTCCTCCCAGCACGGCCACGCCCAGGGCCCCGCCCACGGCCCCGCCCACCACTTCCTGCACCACCTGCACCACCCCACGCCCCAGCCCGCCGGCAGCCTGGCCTTCCCGGAGGTCGGCTGCCCCGTGGAGCGGCCCACGCCGCTGCCCGCCCCCTGCTCCGCGGCCAACAACGGCGCCGGAGCTGGAGGCCCCGGCCACTACCACGACCAGGTACACCTACACCCCCACTACTATGACCAGGTACACCTACACCCCCACTACCACGACCAGGTACACCT
>NC_079425.1:1936312-1941312 GCF_026213295.1 Gadus chalcogrammus
TGCGTTATAAACAGGGTGGCTATGTGATAACGATCAGCGTTGTGTGTCTGTGTGCGTTATAAACAGGGTGGCTATGTGATAACGATCAGCGTTGTGTGTCTGTGTGCGTTAATAAACGGTTCTGTTGTTCACTTTGCTCCGTGTTCCAGGCGGGCCCACGAGCGACCACCGCCCCACCCCCACAGAATGCACCCCAACTACGGCCACGGGCACCACATCCACGTCCCCCAGACCATGTCCTCCCACCCCCGGCCCCCAGAGCAGCGGACCGCCTGGTGGGGCTCCCACACACACACACACACACACACACACACACACACACACACACACACACACACACACACACACACACACACACACACACACACACACACACACACACACACACACACACACACACACACACACACACACTGATCCCCTGCTGGGAAGGAGAACCCCGCTGACCTTAACAGAGCACAGATACAGAACAAAAGGCAGTGATGTACATCATGTCAGAGGACCCCCACCCTCCCACATTCATACTCGCATACAAACAACATCAGAGTAATAGAACAGAATCAGAAACCGAGACAATAACACATATATGTATGTAAATGAATAATAATAAAAGATAATAACGCGTATACTACTACTACTACTAATGTATACCAACCTGCTGACACCCGCTGTGTGTCTTCAACAGGGAGCTGGGCATCGAGGCGGGCGTGGCCGTGGCCCCCTACCCCTCAGGACACCTGCACCCCCACCTGCCCCACTACCACCAACCGCCCCGGCTGCACCACTTCCCCATCCCCTTCATGGTGAGGAGCGCCTCATGGAGGAACGCCGTGGGGATGAGGAGGACGCCTGCATGGGCCCCTGACTCCTCTCTGACTCTGTGTTCTCCTCTGTGTTCTCCTCTCTGACTCTGTGTTCTCCTCTCTGACTCTGTGTTCTCCTCTCTGACTCTGTGTTCTCCTCTGTGTTCTCCTCTCTGACTCTGTGTTCTCCTCTCTGACTCTGTGTTCTCCTCTCTGACTCTCTGTTCTCCTCTCTGACTCTGTGTTCTCCTCTCTGACTCTGTGTTCTCCTCTCTGACTCTGTGTTCTCCTCTCTGACTCTGTGTTCTCCTCTCTGACTCTGTGTTCTCCTCTCTGACTCTGTGTTCTCCTCTCTGACTCTGTGTTCTCCTCTCTGACTCTGTTCTCCTCTCTGACTCTGTGTTCTCCTCTCTGACTCTGTGTTCTCCTCTCTGACTCTGTGTTCTCCTCTCTGACCTCACTCTGTGTTCTCCTCTCTGACTCTGTGTTCTCCTCTCTGACTCTGTGTTCTCCTCTCTGACTCTCTGTTCTCCTCTCTGACTCTGTGTTCTCCTCTCTGACTCTGTGTTCTCCTCTCTGACTCTGTGTTCTCCTCTCTGACTCTGTGTTCTCCTCTCTGACTCTGTGTTCTTCTCTCTGACTCTGTGTTCTCCTCTCTGACTCTGTGTTCTCCTCTCTGACTCTGTGTTCTCCTCTCTGACTCTGTGTTCTCCTCTCTGACTCTGTGTTCTCCTCTCTGACTCTGTGTTCTCCTCTCTGACTCTGTGTTCTCTTCTCTGACTCAGTGTTCTCCTCTCTGACTCTGTGTTCTCCTCTCTGACTCTGTGTTCCCCTCTCTGAATCTGTGTTCTCCTCTCTGACTCTGTGTTCCCCTCTCTGACTCTGTGTTCCCCTCTCTGACTCTGTGTTCCCCTCTCTGACTCTGTGTTCCCCTCTCTGACTCTGTGTTCCCCTCTCTGACTCTGTGTTCTCCTCTCTGACTCTGTGTTCTCCTCTCTGACCTCACTCTGTGTTCTCCTCTGTGTTCTCCTCTCTGACCTCACTCTGTGTTCTCCTCTGTGTTCTTCTCTGACCTCACTCAGTGTTCTCTGTGTTCTTCTCTGACCTCCCTCTGTGTTCTCCCTGCAGCACACGGGCATCTCTGAAGTGACCTACCCCCACATCCGCTACATCTCCTCTAGAATAGCGGGCTTTGGAAGAACCTACGAGGTAAGAACTGCGTTCTGTAAAGGGGTGCGTTCAGGACCATCGGTAAAGGGGTGCGTTCAGAACCGTCTGTAAAGGGGTGCGTTCGGGACCGTCGGTAAAGGGGTGCGTTCAGGACCGTCTGTAAAGGGGTGCGTTCAGGACCGTCTGTAAAGGGGTGCGTTTAGGACCGTCGGTAAAGGGGTGCTTCAGAATCGTCTGTAAAGGGGTGCGTTCAGGACCGTCGGTAAAGCGTTGGTGGTGTTGTGTTCAGAACCGTTGGTAAAGGGGTGCGTTCAGGACCGTCGGTAAAGGGGTGCGTTCAGGACCGTCAGTAAAGGGGTGCGTTCAGGACCGTCTGTAAAGGGGTGCGTTCAGGGCCGTCTGTAAAGGGGTGCGTTCAGGACCATCGGTAAAGCGTTGGTGGTGTTGTGTTCAGAACCGTTGGTTAAGGGGTGCGTTCAGGACCGTCGGTAAAGGGGTGCGTTGAGGTCCGTCGGTAAAGGGGTGCGTTCAGGACCCTCTTTAAAGGGGTGCGTTCAGGACCGTCGGTAAAGGGGTGCGTTCAGGACCGTCGGTAAAGGGGTGCGTTCAGGACCGTCTGTAAAGGGGTGCGTTCAGGGCCGTCGGTAAAGGGGTGCGTTCAGGACCGTCGGTTAAGCGTTGGTGGTGTTGTGTTCAGAACCGTTGGTAAAGGGGTGCATTCAGGATGTTCTGAAAGGGGTGCGTTCAGGACCGTTGGTAAAGCGTTGGTGTTGTGTTCAGAACCGTCGGTGAAGGGGTGCGTTCAGGGCCATCGGTAAAGGGATGCGTTCAGGGCCGTCGGTAAAGGGGTGCGTTCAGGGCCGTCGGTAAAGGGGTGCGTTCAGGGCCGTCGGTAAACGGGTGCGTTCAGGGCCGTCGGTAAAGGGGTGAGTTCAGGGCCGTCGGTAAAGGGGTGCGTTCAGGGCTGTCGGTAAAGGGGTGAGTTCAGGGCCATCGGTAAAGGGGTGCGTTCAGGGCCGTCGGTAAAGGAGTGCGTTCAGGACCATCGGTAAAGGGGTGCGTTCAGGGCCGTCGGTAAAGGGGTGCGTTCAGGGCTGTCTGTAAAGGGGTGCGTTCAGGACCGTCGGTAAAGGGGTGCGTTCAGGGCCGTCGGTAAAGGGGTGCGTTCAGGACCGTCGGTAAAGCGTTGGTGGTGTTGTGTTCCCAGGACCTGCTGCACCTTGAGGAGCGTCTGGGCACCGTGAACCGGGGGGCGTCTCAGGGGACCATCGAGAGGTGCACCTACCCCCACAAGTACAAGAAGGTGAGCCCCCTCGTGTGTTTGTGTGTGTCTGGTTGTGTCTGGTTGTGGTTGTGTGTGTGTGTGTTTGTGTGCAGGAGCGAGGAGCACTGCTGCTCTTCTTGTCCTTGACTTCTTTCTTTTTTTGCCCGAGGAGCCTCCTCAACGCGGTCATTAGACCGAGGGTTTGCTCTAGTTGTCCTTAAGTGTGTTCTTCAGTAAGAATCTAACTCCCTGCCACCCAATACAGAAGGTGTTGGAGAGAGTCATTGAGGAACAGTTAACCCCTGAGGCATGGTCATCTATTGGGAAAAATATTCCCGCAACCCCAGAATCGGTGAGAAAAATCAGAACAAATCAATTTGGAATCCATCATGTCTCTTGCTCACATTTACAGTACGAGTGGTCTGGGGGGGGGATCTAGTCTCTGGACTGTAACATTCATGTGTGTCTTGAGGAGGAGGAAAATGTAGACAGTCGGTCTGTTGCCCTCTGAGCCATCACCCCCGTCCATATTGCCAGCATACGGCCCGGCTTTTGTGATTAAAGGGGGGATATTATACCACCAGGGGTGAGTGTGATCAGCCGTTAGAAGACCTGCCTTTCCCTGTGCCCTAGTGACATCACTCGTGGGCCTGTCCACCTAGATGTATGATGGATAGATCAGCATAATTTGCTACAGTCCACTTGGTAGCTCGGTGGACCGATCTACCCAGCGTACATCCAGGTGGACTGTCCACAAGCCGGCACAGGGACGTGCCAGCTTGTAATGGCTTATCACACTCACACCTGGTGGCATGATATCACTCCTTTAAACAATAAAATACACACTATGACCCCTTTAATACAGACTCACTATGACCCCTTTAATACAGACACTATGACCATTTATTACAGACACTATGACCCCTTTAATACAGACACTATGACCATTTAATACAGACACTATGACCCCTTTAATACAGACACTATGACCCCTTTAATACAGACACTATGACCCCTTTAATACAGACACTATGACCCTTTAATACAGACACTATGACCCCTTTAATACAGACACTATGACCATTTAATACAGACACTATGACCCCTTTAATACAGACACTATGACCCCTTTAATACAGACACTATGACCCCTTTAATACAGACACTATGACCCCTTTAATACAGACACTATGACCCTTTAATACAGACACTATGACCCCTTTAATACAGACACTATGACCCCTTTAATACAGACACTATGCCCCCTTTAATACAGACACTATGCCCCCTTTAATACAGACACTATGCCCCCTTTAATACAGACACTATGCCCCCTTTAATACAGACACTATGCCCCCTTTAATACAGACACTATGACCCCTTTAATACAGACACTATGACCCCTTTAGTACAGACACTATGACCCCTTTAATACAGACACTATGACCCCTTTAATACAGACACTATGACCCCTTTAATACAGACACTATGCCCCCTTTAATACAGACACTATGCCCCCTTTAATACAGACACACTATGACCCCTTTAATACAGACACTATGACCCCTTTAATACAGACACTATGACCCCTTTAATACAGACACACTATGCCCCCTTTAATACAGACACTATGACCCCTTTAATACAGACACATCAGGTACACTGTGGTCATTACCTGTGTTACCTTACCTGTGTGTTGTAGACAAGTAGGGCTCCAGTACACACAGTTTATCCTTATTGCTCTGTGACACCCCCCCCCCCCC
>NC_079425.1:1943812-1966312 GCF_026213295.1 Gadus chalcogrammus
TAATTCTTGACTAACTCACTTGCATATACTTGCACAAGAGAGAAAAAGTTATGGGTGCAAAAGTGAATCTGACGGTGTGCTGAGGCCATGTATTTCCACTCTTGATGAATATTAATAAAGAAGAGAACTAACATTTTGAATGAGTGTTGGGGAGCAGTACGTTAAGCAGGTATTCATGGACTCATGGCCGACTGGAACCACGATTATGTTCTGTGGGATTTATATTAGTTTTAAAAAATAATATTAATAAACTTGGATAACTCTTTCTTGAGTGCTCCTTCCTCTGTGATCGTTTGGGTTTCAAGTTACTGAGTTCATGTCTGTTCGACACACTTTGGAACATACCAGTGGGTGGAGAAAACACCCTCAGATTAATCAGATGTTATAGTTCGCCTAATTATTCACTGAGGATGAAAGTGTAATGAGCTCTGCTATAACTTCTACATCAACACATATAAAACATGAAACATAAGCCAGCAATTAGTATCGATGCTTAGAACCCTTTTGTCTATTCTCATTCTGTACTTTACATTATAACAAACTGTTTGCAAATGGTGAGATATAACAAGAATACTCTAAATGAAAACATGTTGATGCTGAAGATTAAAGCACAGAAGTGAATATAAACATGATAAACCGTCAAAAGTAGTTTTTTTAGTTTCACTACTTTGTCAAAAGTACATTTCGACATCAACGTACAATAAGTCAATAGCCCATTACAATCAACACACCGTAAGGTTTGCAACATGAACATGCTTTATTAAAAGATCCAACTGGTGTTTTTCATATTGCACAAAGATGTGTCGACATCCAGCATCAAACCTTCGATATCGCTGAGCCCTGTGACAGCTGTCAGTCAGGATGACCCAGCCATGGGTGTCCGAGCTCTTAAATTATGACAGAATGATAAATTAATGCAACGGCAGTGCAAAAGGAGGGTAGACATAGTGAAGCTGAAGCAAAATAAAGGTAAAATTCTTTCCTTTCGTCTGAAATGATTGTGAGACTGATTAAACCCAACATCACCTGGAGTCTCTGAACCAATGAAGTCCGTTAAAAACAGCATCAATCACACATCGCTCTAGGTACCAAACAGGAAGGCAGAATATCAAGAGAAAGAAAATAAACGACAGAATTAAACTTGAACCCAAAAACACATGTTCTAGATATCAACAGATATACATAAATCAATCTAAAATGGCCTGCACAATATTTCCATGTAAACAAGTTATTCTCTTCATAAATTCGGCTATTTGCATTGTGTTTGGCAATTTGTCCTTCATCGATGTGATACATAGGCTGTGATATGACCAAATGAGTATGTTGGTGTCCCCAAGATAGTACCTATCCCAGTAAAGTGCTCTTCAACCACAGACGACACCCAGAATACGGTCAGTGTGTGTGGAATTTGCAATTTAAAAATTTCTTCGATACAAAAACCTGGACAATATGATACGGACAATCAAGAAATTTACATTTACTGGCTAAAAAGTTCCCCAGCAACGCGTCGACTAGTCTTTGATTCCTGCCTTCTCGTTCTTTGGATGCATCTGCTCAACAGACACAATCTGTTCAGTTTGGGAGATATGGTGTATATATATATATATGTTTTAATAAAAAACTATTTCTAGAACACAGTGAAATCATCTTCCAGAACACTTAACCATCAGCATCACTTCATGGCTTTAAAATACAGCAACTTAACAAAAACCGCACTGACACACACAGAGAAACTTTACTCCCGCTGGTTACATGATTTCAGAATAAAACGGGAGGAACGTGACAGCAGACCGAGACGCCCGCTGAACAGAGGACGCTTCAACACCACTGAGCTTAGAAAAGTGTAACGAGACAGTCGAGAAAAATATAAAGCTATAAATACAATAAATAGTTTTGTTCAGTACTCTTTGGTACTCCTGGGGAAGCTGATGTCGTCCCTTAAGTAAAAGGTAAAAAGTCTTCTCGGTTTGAAAGCCAAAATCCGTCCCCCACACCAAGTTCAGCCTGCGGACATCTGGGTCACATGACCTCAGACGGGTCACATGACGCCAGACGGGCCCCCAGTGACGACCACATAGTGGTGGTGGGGTGGGTGGACAGCGGGGGGCCCTCTCCGAGGGGTCCTCAGCCCCTCCGTCCCTCATACAGAAGTCCTCCCGGACTCCTAGATCTTGCTGACGTAGTTGTTGGGGAACAGGCCCTGTTTCCCCCGGATCCTCCCCGTCCACCAGCCAGAGGCGTCTGAGGAGCAGAGAAGGAACCCGTTAGAACCTCAGAACCGACCGTCAGAACCTCAGAACCAACCGTCAGAACCATCAGAACCAACCGAACTGTCAGAACCAACCGTCAGAACCTTTAGAACCCAACCGTCAGAACCAACCGTCAGAACCTTTAGAACCGAACCTTCAGAACCTCAGAACCAACCGTCAGAACCATCAGAACCAACCGAACCGTCAGAACCAACCGTCAGTACCTCAGAACCAACCGTCAGAACCTCAGAAACAACCGTCAGAACCTCAGAACCAACCGTCAGAACCATCAGAACCAACCGAACTGTCAGAACCGACCGTCAGAACCTCAGAACCAACCGTTAGAACCTCAGAACCGACCGTCAGAACCTTCAGAACCAACCGAACCGTCAGAACCTCAGAACCAACCGTCAGAACCTCAGAACCAACCGTCAGAACCATCAGAACCAACCGAACTGTCAGAACCAACCGTCAGAACCTTTAGAACCCAACCGTCAGAACCTTTAGAACCCAACCGTCAGAACCTCAGAAACAACCGTCAGAACCTCAGAACCAACCGTCAGAACCTCAGAACCAACCGTCAGAACCTCAGAAACAACCGTCAGAACCAACCATCAGAACCTCAGAACCAACCGTCAGAACCAACCATCAGAACCAACCGTCAGAACCAACCGTCAGAACCAACCGTCAGAACCATCAGAACCAACCGTCAGAACCGTCAGGGTCTAGACCTCAGAACCACAGCGTCTGGCCGTGGTCTATCAATAGGATTTACATTTATTTAACATTAAGAGGATTCTGCAGGATCAGCAGTGAGGTGCCTTGCTCAGGGACACCTCGACACTCCGCTAGGAGGAGCCGGGGATCGAACCAGCAACCCTCCGGCTCCCAGTCGACCCGCTCTACCCCCTGAGCTCCCTGACACTAACCCTAACCCTGAGACCAGAGCAGGCCTGTGTCCCCAGCCTGCGGCGCTCAGAGCGGTTCTCACCCTCCTTGATGATCTCGATGAGTTCGTCGGCGTTGAAGCTGAGCTCGTCCGTGTCCTGGGCGTCGTAGGCGTACAGCGCCCGGCACTGGGGCACATGGGGGCGGGGCTTAGGGGCCGGCTTGGGGCGCCCGCCGCCGGGGGCCGGCCGGCTGTCGGAGGGCCGATGGGCCCTGGGGACACGAGGGAGAGCAGCAGCATGGTTGGTTTGGTGTCCTTACGCCGTCACAGGGCTCAGAGAGAGGAGCTCACCCTTTAGACGTTTCCCTCATGATGCTACTGTCGGGTATGTCGATTATAATCTTTGTGTTTTATTCGTTGCAGTGTTTATTCTTTGTTCATCTATTTTCATTCTAGTGTCCTGTTCTTTCTGCAGTGACACTGAAATTAAAAAAACGACTTATTATTATCTTATCTGTAAACTGGTCGTTTACCGCGCAGCCACCAGATGGCAGCGCTGTCACTGGAGGACGCACATTGACCTCTCCTAGACCATTGACGTTTGAGACTTTTTAGCAGAGAGCTTTTTCCCGAGCACTGATTCAGCCCCAGTAGAATGTCAAGGTAATGATCCCCAGTGCAGCACATCATAAGGTTATAATATATAACAGCTGTATAAAGGTTTACACATTACATTCCCTAGCGCGAGAAAAGGCTTCACCAAAAACGTTTGATGAAACTTGAAAGATCTCAGACATGAAAGGCAGATCTTTGAGGGATCTTTGAATTCATGAATGGCCTTATTGAAACACGGCTCATCTATAACCAAGGCCGTTTCTGTTCAGAAAGAAGGAAGGACTACGAGTTAGAAATGTTCTGAGAAAAAAGAAATCCAATCTACAATCAGAAGATAGGAGTCTTCTGGGTTGTCTCGTGTGTGGGTGAATGAAAGCATCTTCTGCCGAATGTTCCGGAACAGAGCGGTACAGAATCAAGTCTCGTCCCCGTTCCCTTAGACAGATCATTAGTGTAAGGAAAGGTGTGAACCTCTATCAGATGTTAATGGACTACAGGAAGAACAGCGCACCACAGAGCTAATCTAGAAACCAGCTGCCACCAAAACACTGAACACTCAAACTCACATTCCTCCATTGGAAGCTGTCCGTCTGTCGCCATGACTACAAAGGAATACATTGGCCAAATTATAGCAAGACACTGCCTGGTGATTACTTTTGGGTTTAAACACACTCTCACAGTGTGTGTGTGTGTGTGTGTGTGTGTGTGTGTGTGTGTGTGTGTGTGTGTGTGTGTGTGTGTGTGTGTGTGTGTGTGTGTGTGTGTGTGTGTGTGTGTGTGTGTCTATGTCTGTGTGTGTCTGTCTGTGCGTGTGTCTGTCTGTGTCTGTGTGTGTATATACGTGTGTCTGTGTCTGTCTGTGCGTGTGTCTGTCTGTGTCTGTCTGTGTATATACGTGTGTCTGTGTCTGTCTGTGCGTGTGTCTGTGTCTGTGTATATACGTGTGTCTGTGTGCGTGTCTCAAATCAGTTCTATAATGCACAATGTTTCCTAATGAATGTCATCCTGCCAACGACGGCCTTGAAGGTGGTCCCCCCCCCCCCCCCCGGCCCTCACCCTGCGGCGCCTTGCTCCGGGACCCTCAGGCAGTCCAGGTTGGGGGGCTGCGTGGGGGGCCCGCCGCCCCCCCGGCCGCGGGGCTGGCCCGGCCCGCTGGGCAGGCCCGGCTGGGGAGTCCGGCCCGTGGAGGGGGGGGGCCTCTGGGGGTTCCTCTGGCTGGCCAGGTGGTTGGTGTTCCTGGGGCCGCCGTTCTGGTGGGCGGCTGCGGAGACAGGAAGTGACGAGCGTCAGGCGACGAGGCCGCTCGGTTACGGTTGCCACGGCGACGCTCGTCTGTGAGCTAGCTGGCGTAGCGCTGGAGCTTTAGCTCGCCGCTGTTGTTGTTGTTTACAAATAATACCTAACCTCAGCATTTATATTTAAACGCTTGTTATAAATTATAGGAGTGTTATATCATTATTATTACGTTATTATTTGCTTTTGTTTAATGCACAGTTTTTGTAAATACTTATTCATCTTTTTATGTCTTGTTATAATAGGCGTCTGTCTGTCTGTCTGTCTGTCTGTCTGTCTGTCTGTCTGTCTGTCTGTCTGTCTGTCTGTCTGTCTGTCTGCCTGTCTGTCCCCCTACCTGGGGGGCCGGGGGCTGCCCTGGCCGGGGTGGTCTGGTGGGTCCTGGAGGAACGGCCCTGCTGGGAGAAGCTCTTCTTGCTGGGACCTGACACACACACACACACACACACACACACACACACACACACACACACACACACACACACACACACACACACACACACACACACACACACACACACACACACACACACACACACACACACACAGAGGTGACAATAGGAGGCTGTCAGCGTCGATGTTAACCGGTCCTGGGGGGGGGGGGGGGGTTGGGGGTGTACTCACGGGTGGTCTTGGGCAGTCCCGGCCCGATGCTGACCTGCAGGGTCTTACTGGAGGGCTTCAGCACGGCGGCGTCGCCCTGACCCTGGACCACCGTCACCTGGCGAGACCCCCCCGCACTCAGGAACCCCCACGTCTCCTTCTTCAGCTTCAGCTCCATCCTGGAACACACACACACACACACACACAGACACACAGACACACACACACACACACACACACACAGACACACACACACAGAGACACACAAACACACAATGTTATATATATATATATATATATATATATTATATATACTATATACTATCATCCCAGCCTATCAAACTCAAGCTCTCTTCCATTCTATAATAATATCGAACCCTGGGCATTTTGACTACATTAACTTCCCCACTAACAGGTTCTAACATCCCAATGATCCCATCCACCAAGGCCTTCATCCAGGGCTCCAGAGTTGTGTTGGATGGAGGGCGAGCCTTCCATCCAACACAACTCTGGAGCCCTGGATGAAGGCCTGGGTGGATGGGATGTCAATGTAGGAAGCATGTCCAGGGTTTGATGTTATTATAGAATGGATGAGAGCTTGTGTTTGATAGGCTTTCCTCAGGCGTTCCCGCCGCGCGGCCCAGCGACGGCTCGAGTCGCCGTGACGACCCCCGCTCTTACGTGTTGCTGAACTTGAGCGGCAGCGTCCTCTGGGTTTTCTCCTCGAAGCGCCGCGACAGCAGACTGACCAGCTCCGTCTTGAAGACGCACTCCAGCAGGCTGTCGTACTCCTGCTCGTGGAGGATCAGCAGGTCGTCCTGCATGGTGCTGGGGGGCGCACACGCACGCACACACGCAGGCACACACACGCACGCACACGCACGCACACGCAGGCACACACGCGCACACACACGCACGCACACGCACACACACGCACACACACACATAAAAAGACACACGGACACACAGACACACACACACAGACACACACAGAAAAAGACACGCAGACACACGGACAAACAGTCACACAGAAACACACGCACACACACGGACAAACAGACAAACACACGCGCACACAAACAGAAACAGAAACAGACACACACACACAGACACACACACACAAACACAGGTAAACGTATGGTTTCTAATAAAGTTCAGTGCAACACACCGGCCTCAGTCAGAGTTGTGCTCAGGACAGAAGTGTTTTCCCTGTGAGGTCAATGTGAGCTTACATCAAACCATGGCCCTCGGCCACTAAGACTCCACTAAGACCTTAGAGTAAACTGATGGCATCAAATGAGGTCGCAATGAAAGATTTGAACGACAAACCAAAAACAGATGAAATGCATAATGTTGCCGTTAAAAGGGTTACTGGGGTTTAGCAACTCAAAGGAATCTGACTAGTATTGATACTGCCTGTTATCAGGTTAGTTCTGTAAAAGGCCGTTCCCCATGAGTAGTTAGTTGTTGTGGTGTTGAACTTCAAGTCTTTACCACCAGGGAGAGCCACTGCACGGTTACCTTTCATTGTTGAGTGAGAGAGAATATATATAATAATATAATAATCATAAATCATATTGCTGCCTTGTTGACAAGTTTTGTTGACATAGCCATGTTCCTACTTATTGGCTTCTACTAGTGTTCATCTAAATGAAATATAGTTCATGGCTCTTTGATCTAACAAATGTAAGTCGTTCAAACTTGTGAAACATAAAGAATACACAAAGATATCCACAAAGTATCCACAAAAGGATCGCTGATTGTAAGAATCGAACAGAGCATAACTAGCCCTAAAGTCTTCCCTCCGCAGACACGTGTTGCGACCTCGAGAGCATCCAGGCGGCGGGCGGACGGGGACCACGAGGCTCACCTCAGAGACACCGCCAGGATCTTCTCCACCTCGATCCGCCTCTTCAGCACCTCCGTCACCTGACCCTTCTCAGGGCCCTGCGCCAGCTTCTCCCGGCCCACCAGGTACACACACTTAGGGGTCAGGATCAGGTCCCTCTTGATCGGCTGGAGAGAGGCGGAGGAGGAGGAGGAGGAGGAGGAGGAGGAGGAGGAGGAGAATAAGACGAAGACATTTTGCGGTGACAGCAGAACATGAACATGAGCCCTCAGTGAAGCCCGCCTCCAGCGCTGACCTCACCTTGAATCGCCGGTCGTACTTTGTGACTTTGTCCGCAAAGTCGATCTTTTCCCGTTTGCCCAGGAACTGTCGGAGCTCCGGACGGTCCTCCATGCCCAGGTAGTCGCCCACAAAGTTCCTGTTGATGCTGTGTCTCCGTCTCTCTTTACGGTTCACCAGCAGGTCGCAGGCTGGGGAGACCAGAGAGGTTCGGTTTAAAGGAAGAAACTAAAAAGAACGGAAGTAATACATCAGGTGGCTGTTCAATGGATGGCCGCTTACCTTCCTCCCTCATCTGGACGTACTTCTTGCGGGCCATGTACTTCCTCCAGGCCTTCTGGATCGTCCGGGCGTACCCGTCAAACTTGCGTTCCCTGGTCTCCTCCAGTAGGAAGAGCTGTGGAGGCGGAGGGGGTCAGACCATCACACACAGAGCAACACGGAGCTAACACACACAGAGCAGCACGGAGCTAACACACACAGAGCAGCACGGAGCTAACACACACACACAGAGCAGCACGGAGCTAACACACACAGAGCAGCACGGAGCTAACACACACAGAGCAGCGTCCGACCAAGCGCCCGGACAACAGAACACACATGAACCCGGGATACACAAAGATACCATCATGATGCACTTGTGGACTTCTGGACGTGTGTGTGTGTGTACGTGCGTGTGCGTGCGTGCGTGCGTGTGTATTGAATGTTATTTTGTAATTGAAATAATACGACGGTCAAACAACGTTTGATTGAAATCGTAAAAACATCCAAGTAACTAACTTGGATGGAGGACATTTCCCCAGACCAAGACTAGCATCTCCGCTAATGCATTAGCTTTCCTCTTCCTCTTGGGCCTCACAACATGGCGTCCTCTCCTTCCCCCCCCCCCCCCCCCCCTCCCAGACTAAACATCCTGCCCCTACATATCACCACTGCCCTGACACGCATGAATCATAGCCCCCATAGTCACAATACATTAACAGAACCGTCTAAAAACAGACCCCATAGCCTCACCACACACAAGTGTGTTTGATTTATTCAGATCCCGGTGATTACGTCACTGGACTGATTCTTTATCTCCGACCCCGGCAGACTCTCACTCCCATCTCGACCCTCCGCGATAGCGTCTTAGAATCACAAAGCCGTCTAATTGCAGGCGGGTTGAGACGCTCGGGCAGTGAAGTAATGACCTCCTGTCTGTCACGCAGGGACGACTGTTTTCATAGGCTGTCAACTTATTTCAGCACCAGGCTCGCGTGATATTTAGCTTTCATTAGCCCGCTGTCTCTCCATGGCGACCTTACGATTGTAACCATGGTGATCTGCGGGGGGGGGGGGGGGGGGTCGCCTCTTGGCAGTGAATGAGTGAACGCATTCAGCAACAGCTCCATATGACCCTCCTCTACACTAAGACCGCTGTGTGTGTAGTTTAAAGAATGTGTATGTGTGTATGTGTAGTTTATAGTGTGGTATACATGCTTCAGTGTGCATGATGTGTGCAAATGCTAATACATGGCCTCACAGACTTCCCTGAAGTGTAGCTCTCATTCCCAGCAGGGGGAACAGGAATACTGGGGAGGAGGAGGAGGAGGTGCCTCTTACAACGCCACACCGGCTCTGTGACACACAGCACTGGTGTTTGTGTGTGTGCCTTTGTTCCCAGTGCTGACGTCGTACCTGGGACTGGGACTGGGACTGGGACTGGGACTGGGACTGGGACTGGGACTGGGACTGGGACTGAGACTGAGAATGTTTGACCATCTGATGCGTCAGAGGTTTGATTCCCACACAGAAGGCCTTTGTAGGCCAACCTCCTCTTTAAAGAAGTTAAGTTACATTAGGTTAGATTAAGTTACATTTAGTTATATTATGTTACATTAAGTTACATTAAGTTAAGAGGTTAAGTCACCTTCAACCTCTTCATTGTTATTTCAGCTCCTAGTTGGAAGCTTTCCATCCATTTCCTTGTAGTCTTCTCTCACCGAGGCGTTGTGGGGTCCTGGGGGACCCCAGAGCCCACCACGTCTGGACCCTACCCTGGACACAGCTCGGGTTTAAACCTCGTTGCTGCGCTCAATGATCTATCTATTTAAACTTTGACCTGGGTGACGCTGCCCCTAGAGGTACATCCAATCAGATTACAGCTTTTTTTGATGTTCTCAAACCAACGAGATTTGAACCCAGCAACGGCTTTCAGAATCTCTAAATCCGAGGACATGTTTTGAGAACGAAAAGCGTTGGTCTGGGCTCCATTCCAAACACAGAACCTCTAGTCCGGCTCTCTGCTCGACCTTCATCCTGTGCTGCAGACTCACCGACTCCGGGGCCTTGATGAAGACCTTGGTGCGCCCCATCTGGTACTGGTCCTGGTCCATGTGGACCGCGTGCAGCAGATGGAGAACCCCCTGCTTCTCCTCGCCACGCCACGTGGGCCACGACTCCTTGGTGAGGATCGCATACCTGAGGAGAAACAATAGGGACTCACTATAGCTTCACACACAGTCCTGAGAAACAACACTGACCTCACACACACAGACCTGAGGAATAACAACAGGGACTCACTATAGCTTCACAGAACAACAGCGATAGAGGTTTAGACAATCACTGTAAGATAATTATAATAGAACAATTATACGCTATGAGACGGAGGGAGACCCCAAGATGTCAGAGAGAGAGAAACAAAAGAGACTTGATGATGACAATGGCCCATCATTAATGGAGTTCTAGTCGGTGGAGTTCACCTGTTGAGGAACTTCCTGAAGACCCTCCGGTAGGCGTAGCCGGCTCGCCTCACCCTGATGTTCTCCTTCAGCCCAAGGTATTCCACCTGGTGCTTCACCCTGGAGCAGCCACCCAGAGAGAGAGAGGGTCACAACACAGGCCGGAGAGAGAGAGGGTCACAACACAGGCCAGAGAGAGAGAGAGGGTCACAATACAGGCCGGAGAGAGAGAGAATCACCACACTCTGGAACCTTCACTGATGGGAATAGTAAATGGACTGCATATATTTACTGCGCTTTTCTAACCAGCGGCCACTCAAAGCCCTTTACAATACTGCCTCACATTCACCCATTCACACACACATTCACACACCGACGGCGGAGTCAGCCCCGCAGGGCGACAGCCAGCTGGTCAGGAGCAGTCAGGGTGAGGCGTCTCGCTCAGGGACACCTCGACGCTCGGCTAGGACGAGCCGGTTACCAGCCAACCTGCTCTGCCTCCTGAGTCACCTGCTCCACCCGTGATAAACTACGTGGTGCTCCCGACTCGTTATAAAACCATCAATAACGCGTCAGGTGATTTACTCACACATTCTGTCCCCGGTCTCACTGCCGATGCTTCAGAACGCGCCTCACACCCTCCTCTTAACACCTTCAGCTGCCCTCAGAGTGGAGAGGTAATATCCTGCTGGTTTATGATTCATCATACTGAAACAAAGCGCTCTGGGATGACTCAATGTGTCTGGGCTTCCTGTCCATGAGTGGTTCCGTGGCTAATTACGCACGCCTGCCCGTAGTCCGCTGGCAACAGGAAGTGGATCAGGGCCTAAACAATAAGAGCGCACCCGCCGTCAGTACATTAAGTGCCCGGGCTCGAAGATCGGAGCGGACAGGGAGAGGAAGCGGAACCAGAAGGAGGCGGGATCACTGGGGCACTTCCTGTGGAAGGTGCTTTCTGAAACCACAATATAGAATAAGGAGAATAACAACATCCTCGCCAGGACAAAACAACAAGCTGGGTGGTCAACGAGTTGGCTGGTAACCGGAAGGTTGCTAGTTCGACCCTGACTCCTCCTAGCTGGGTGTCGAGGTGTCCCTGAGCGAGACGCCTCAGCCCGACTGCTGCTGACCAGCTGGCTGTCACCTTGCGTGGCTGACTCCGCCGTCGGTGTGTGAATGTGTGAGTGAATGGGTGAATGTTAGGCAGTATTGTGAAGTGCTTTGAGGGGCCACTGGTTAGAGGAGTGCGGTATAAATAAAGAACATTTATCAATCACACCAGTGGGCATGAAAAAGAACGCTGGTTGGGACTGAAGTATGAAAGTATGAAGCACAACTGCCTTTAGGATGGGGACAAGATGTGACGGTGGTCCAGCATGGAACCAAGGACCTACCGGCTCTCCTCCCAGTCCCGGGGCTTCTTGGTCTCGTTAGGCTTGATGCAGCGGATGTAGTGGGGGGTGCACTTCATCAGCGTGCTCACCAGGTCGTTGGCTTGTTTCTGCAGAGCGAGAACAGCCAGCGGTGAGAAAAGGACAATGATACAGCAGCAGGGGTCTGCTGTAGGTGGTTTTCTGTCGACCGAGAGATTTAAGCATCGAACATGTTTGCGTACGCGTAGTCATTCGTGCAACATGTACTGGATGTAAATGTAGACGCAGTTTAAGAGGGAAGGTTCCGGATGTGTGGACACAGGAGGATGTGAAACATTAGAAGGGGAGGTTTACCTAGTCCGGACAGACGGACAGTAACCTACCCTAAAGTGTCCCGGCAGCAGGAGAAGGGGAGGTTCAGGCAGACAGACGGACGGACAGGTTAACCTACCTTTATTTTGCTTCCTGCTGTGGTAGGCCGGCCTTTCTTCTCAGCGTTCAGGTTCTCCTGGAACAGACCTCTGATGAAGGAGCTGGAGGAGGGGGCGGGGCATAGGGAGAGAGGGGCGGGGCATGGGGAGAGAGGGGCGGGACATGGGTCAGGACGGGCAGAGAGAGCCAATAGGGCTTAGGGTTGTCACGTCGCTTGAAATGTTGGAACAAATTATATCAACGTTAACGGTTCGACGCGTTTTCAACATCTTCAAAACATCAGTGTGTAATTTGCACTTCAGAAAAGCCCTTCAGGAACGTCTGTTTAGGAACCAGCCAACGAAGGCTTTTCCGTAACCAACTTCAATTGAGCAAAGTCCTTCTTCAGGTTGTATCATGGGATCGGAGAAGTGTCCGGGGACGTGCTTGTCTTTGTCTCTGTCCGTGGACGTGCTTGTCTTTGTCTCTGTCAGTGGACGTGCTTGTCTTTGTCTCTGTCAGTGGACGCGCTTGTCTTTGTCTCTGTCAGTGGACGCGCTTGTCTTTGTCTCTGTCAGTGGACGCGCTTGTCTTTGTCTCTGTCAGTGGACACGCTTGTCTTTGTCTCTGTCAGTGGACGCGCTTGTCTTTGTCTCTGTCAGTGGACGCGCTTGTCTTTGTCTCGGTCAGTGGACATGCTTGTCTTTGTCTCTGTCAGTGGACGTGCTTGTCTTTGTCTCGGTCAGCGGACGCGCTTGTCTTTGTCTTGGTCAGTGGACATGCTTGTCTTTGTCTCTGTCAGTGGACGTGCTTGTCTTTGTCTTGGCTTCATGGGTTAAAGACAGCGACCTCAGACCAACATGGCAGCACCTCCTAAAGAGAAGTCCCTGGTGTCAACATCTCAGTCGTTTGTGGACGGTCGTTTGTAGCGTGTGGATAAGTGCAGTTGTTGCTCCCACTTGGCTCTCAACGACCAGACACCCTAGCTATACTGTTGAGTCTGTCTAAAACGCCTCAATTACAGCACTGAGAATCAAATGAAAAGCCTTCTGTGCTTGTGAGGAGTGGAGTTATCCTCTAATCACTGACAACAGAGGCGCGATCGCGCCCTCTGCGCTCTGCTCCCCTCTCAGGTCCGAGGCGTTTCCTTCCTCGCTTCCTCAAGGTTCTCCAAGCCCATTGTGTGACTGGGCAACAATGTGTCCCAGTACCACGTTTGTGTGTATACTGTGGATGTGTGTGGGGGGGGGATTTTTGCATTTGTGTAAAGCCTTGTATAGAGGGGGTAAGACAGACAGCCCCCTCTCTCTGGTGTGAGACACCCCCGGCAGAACGGGGTTAGTGGGCCGAGCGAGCGAGCGAGAGAGAGAGAGAGAGAGAGAGAGAGAGAGAGAGAGAGAGAGAGAGAGAGAGAGAGAGAGAGAGAGAGAGAGAGAGAGAGAGAGAGAGAGAGAGAGAGAGAGAGAGAGAGAGAGAGAGAGAGAGAGAGAGAGAGAGAGAGAGAGAGAGAGAGAGAGAGAGAGATGTAGGACAGAAGACACAGGCAGGCTGTTTGCACAGATGGTCACTGACTCTAATACGGTGCGCCCCCCCCCCCCCCCCCCCCCACAACCCTGGGGGGAGGAGGGGGTCAGGGGGGAGAGACCACGAAGCCCCCCCGTGTGTTAAGGCAGGGGGAGGGGCTTGGGGAGTGGGAGGGCACGCGTCCATTGTCTCCGGCTGCACTCGGAGGTCTGGAGCTCGACGAGAGCCACGCGCCCCCTGACAATAGAAGGCCCTCTCACACCCCCAGAGGGTCCACTCACACCCCAAGAGGGTCCACCCACACCCCCAGAGGGTCCACCCACACCCCCAGAGGGTCCACCCACACCCCCAGAGGGTCCACTCACATCTCACTGCTTTGCATCAACTCGATGAGGTCGCTGAACAGAACGTCACGGTTCCTCTCACAGAACCCCTCCGCGTCGTAGGAGACCTGGGGGAGAGAGGGAGGGAGGGGGGGAGAGGGAGATAGAGGGAGGGAGGGAGAGAGGGAGGGAGGGGGAGAGAGGGAGGGAGGGAGGGAGGGGGGAGAGGGAGAGAGGGGTAGAGAGAAAGAATGATAACCTGGAGTTAATTATTATCGGAGTGTGTGCTGTTGACCTGGCAACAGGTGGCCCGTGGAAAATGACAGAAGAAAAAAAGGTGTGGGAGAGTGAAAACGAAGAGGAGCATGAACAGAAGGAATGCGCCCGACAGGTTTGTCCGGGTGCATTCCTTTAGAGATCGAGTCAACAGAGTTCTTCCTGTTGGACGTAGCGCCGGACTGAACTCGTGCTCCCCCGAGACTCTGAGACACAGCTCGTTAGAACTGGCCGCACGGCTGGCCCCCATCTGGAGGGAGCACGAGATCGCCAGGCTGCCGCGTCCACAGATACCCCATCAGATAAAGACTGAACTTCTGATAAATGGTAAATGGGCTGCATTTATACAACGCTTTTCTAACCAGTGGCCGCTCAAAGCTCTTTACATCACATTCACGCACACATTCACCCACCGACGGCGGAGTCAGCCACGCAGGGCGACAGCCAGCTGGTCAGGAGCAGTCAGGGTGAGGCGTCTCGCTCAGGGACACCTCGACACTCGGCTAGGAGGAGCCGGGGATCGAACTAGCAACCTTCAGGTTACCAGTCGACCCGCGCCACCTCCTGAGCCGCATGCCGCCCTGAATGGATGCTGTGGTCGCCGTGGTGACGGACTCAGAGGAGGAGGGGGTACCTTGCCGGCGTAGTGGTGGATGATGAAGCCCTGGTTCCAGCTGTTGAAGTGCTCGTGGGAGTTGATGGCGACGCGGAGCTTCTGCAGCATGGTCTGGTCCGCGCCCTCGCCCACGGCGTGCATGGTGGCGCACACGTCGTCCAGGATGGAGAGGATCCCCGGGGGGTTCTGCACCGCGGGGGGGGGGGGCACAGGTCACAGGTCAGGCCCCTCACAAGGCCCCACGTTACCGTGGAGAGGAAGTGTAGACGTAACGCTGTATCGCGGGGAGGCGGCGACCTGCGTTGTGTCACCAACATTCATCAGGGTGAGTCCGAGGGACTTCATCACGTCTCCGTGGCAACCTTTGTGTTCATCGTTTCAGGGCGGGGCCGAGACGGGAGCCCGACTGAACGCTCCCCTGGTGATGTCACGCAGCTGCACATAGCTCCATTCAGCCCGCGCGCGTGTGTGTGTTTGCCTGTGTGTGTGTGTTTGCCTGTGTGTGTTTGTTTGCCTGTGTGTGTGTCTGCCTGTGTGTGTGTTTGCCTGTGTGTGTGTGTGCCTGTGTGTGTGTTTGCCTGTGTGTGTCTGTGTGTGTGTGTGTGTGTGTGTGGGCTGCTCCGGGGGCCACAGTAGCAGCAGTGTCTCTCTGCTTGTGGGGCCAACAGTGAACACAGGGATCAGTTTAAAGACACCAGTACACGTGGCTCTGCGTCTCCAGCTCCCGGGGGGGGGGGGGTGGTCAATGAGCCCCCCGCAGCCCCCCCCCTGCTCTGATAAAGTGGGGCTTTAAGCACTCGTGGGGGATTGGGTGGATCAGAGCACTCAGTGGGGAGATGTGTCTGATGAAGAGGGAGAGACGTGTCTAATGATGAAGCACTTCAGAGAACGGGGGGGGGGGGGTGTAACAAGAGACCAGGCTGAATCCAAAATGACTTACATAAGTGATGCACTTATGCAAGTCATTCTTGATTCGGCCTTGATTGGTTGGGAGAGTTCCTTGTAAGATGAGAAAATAAAACGTTGTGCATCCTTTCACTTAATGCACGCACTTATTGTATGTTGTGCGTCCTGGCACGTGGTTCGATGAACATCCTTAGTGTGCGGACAGATATATTGTTTGTTGGATAAAAGGGTCTGCTAACTTCCGTGAATGTAGATGTAAATGTAGATAAACAGAGCTGTATCAGTGATGTTGGCTGACGTCTCTTCTGTTGGTGTTTGAAGCGAGATCCCAAACAAACAGAGCCAGCTCGCCCCTCCCTTCCGTGTTTCGTGCATCCAGTAAAAACGATCATGAACGCAGCGCAAAACCCCACAACACCCACCCCTTGTCGGTGATTGGTTGGAATACTATTTATCTTGGTTTTGAGTGGTTGGTAGTACTGTTTGTTTTTGTGTGCTATCTCGGAGCAGTAGGCTGCCTACAGAGACGTGTCTTTTGACGGCCTGCTTATGAGGCGGGCAGCTAGCGGATCATGAGGAAGGGTCAGATGAATGTGATGATTTATGTTATGGCCTAGAATCGCGGATACAACCTTTAAAGTACAGAGTGACCTGGAGGAACAGCCTCCTCAGAGTAGAGAGTGGCCTGGAGGAACAGCCTCCTCAGAGTAGAGAGTGACCTGGAGGAACAGCCTCCTCAGAGTAGAGTGACCTGGAGGAACAGCCTCCTCAGAGTAGAGAGTGACCTGGAGGAACAGCCTCCTCAGAGTAGAGAGTGACCTGGAGGAACAGCCTCCTCAGAGTAGAGAGTGACCTGGAGGAACAGCCTCCTCAGAGTAGAGAGTGGCCTGGAGGAACAGCCTCCTCAGAGAAGAGTGACCTGGAGGAACAGCCTCCTCAGAGTAGAGAGTGAGCTGGAGGAACAGCCTCCTCAGAGTAGAGAGGGACCTGGAGGAACAGCCTCCTCAGAGTAGAGAGTGAGCTGGAGGAACAGCCTCCTCAGAGTAGAGAGGGACCTGGAGGAACAGCCTCCTCAGAGTAGAGAGGGACCTGGAGGAACAGCCTCCTCAGAGTAGAGAGTGACCTGGAGGAACAGCCTCCTCAGAGTAGAGAGTGAGCTGGAGAAACAGCCTCCTCAGAGTAGAGTGACCTGGAGGAACAGCCTCCTCAGAGTAGAGTGAACCAGAGGGAGACGTACCAGCTTGCTCTCAATCAGGTCGCAGACGATCTTGTTGTTGAAGTACTCGATGGCCGTCCACTTGATGCCCTCCTGGACGTACTCCTCCTACAGAGCCACAGGGGGGGGGGGGGGGGGGGGGGGGGTTCAGCGTCTTACAGCAGGTGGGAGGAGGACAGAGAGCAGGGGGGGAAGGAGAAGGAGGAGGGGGAGGATGGCAGAGAGCAGGGGGGAACGGGGAGGAGGGAAGGAGGAGGGGGAGGAGGAGGGCAGCGAGCAGGGGGAGCGTGGAAGAGGAAGAGGACAGAGGCGGCGTGGGGAGGAGGAGGAGGAGGAGGAGGAGGAGGAGGAGGAGGAGGAGGCCAGAGGCAGCGTGGGGAGGAGGAGGAGGAGGAGGAGGAGGCCAGAGGCAGCGTGGGGAGGAGGAGGAGGAGGAGGAGGAGGAGGAGGAGGAGGAGGAGGAGGAGGAGGAGGAAGAGGAGGAGGAGGAGGAGGCGGCCAGAGGCAGCGTGGGGAGGAGGAGGACTCTGGGGAGGTACCTGCTCCGCCTTGAGGGTCAGCTCGATGAAGATCTGCTGCAGCTTCTCGTTCACGAAGTTGATGCAGAACTGTTCAAAGCCGTTTTTCTATCGAGAAAATAAGACGGGACAAAAGCGGTTTAACCACGATGTACTAAACTAGAGGCACGATATATCATAAGATTTAAAATTCAAGAGTTTTATTTGTCACATGGCAAAAGTAGTACAGTGACATGAAGCATACAGTGAAATGAATGAATGATTGATTAATAATCAATCTGGCAGTCTATACACGGTAGTATATGCATGAACCATGGAACACAACACCAACTTAGATCAATGACTTAATCATCCCTGGAAAGTTCAAACTATATTCAGACAAAACAAGCTGGAACTACTAATTAATTATCGAAGGAGGCAAAATCTTATCAGCCTATTCGCCCCTTTTAGTAGACACAGTCATTAATCAGATTATAAAATGTACCCTGCTCTCTTAATTAGGAGGTAAATCATTCATCCTTCTTAGCTGTGTTTAATCGTGCTTAAGGTTTAAAGCATTAATCCAAGGCCACAGAGTAACGTTTTAAAGACCCTCGTTAACTCCTTGATGAAGAACACCACTTACTTG
This sequence comes from Gadus chalcogrammus, assembly GCF_026213295.1. Classification (NCBI taxonomy): domain Eukaryota; kingdom Metazoa; phylum Chordata; class Actinopteri; order Gadiformes; family Gadidae; genus Gadus; species Gadus chalcogrammus. The sequence continues at coordinate 1,962,101 of NC_079425.1, forward strand.
AAAGATCTCAAATCCGTAGATATCCAACACTCCGATGTTGAGTTCCTGGTAATCTTTCACCACTGCCTTGTTGATTGACTGAAATTAAAGTAATGAATGATTGATTCAGAAATGACTGATTAATGCCAGGATCCCACTACAGGACTTTGCCATTAGCCTGACCAACCCCTTCCCTCAGGAAATAATTAAGATAGGCAAACGTTTCCCACACGCCTCCCCAGTTCATCATCATGAAGGATACTTTGTCTCCCATAATTTGGTGTCTAGCTCTTCAGCTCTTCAGTCTGTTCACCACTGCAGTGAAGCACTGAGGGGTGTCAGGCCCGTCATGTTAGACCTCTAAGAGGGCTCGCTCTGCCCCTGACCACAACAATCCCTACAGAGAAGCTCTGCTTTGTTCCTCACCTTCGCTTGATTCTGTCTGTCCGTTATCTAACCAGGTCTTCAGGAGAGGCTCTGCTCTGAACCATCGTTGAGGCCAGATAACCCTTGAGACGTAGTGTCAGGGAGAGGAGTGCAGCTAAGAGCTTGTTGGGTTGGACCAAAGAAAGCTCAGTGTTATCTAACAGATTGTGGTGAGGGAGGGTTTAGATTGGACTGACAACAGGTACGTTTCCCGCTAGCACTCAGGGCGAGACTTCTCCGTCAGCGAGGTGTGGTCAGATATGTTTAGTTGTCTTGAGGGATCCTTTCCAGGTCGTCAGACACTTCTCTGGATCTGAGTGTGTCTCTCTCTCTCTCTGAAAACCCTCTGAGCAGTCAGTAGCAAAGGCAAGCGTTCTTAGAGGAAGTACTTTGACAGGAGCTATTTTCTTTGAGTGTAATGAAGCAACGACTGAAGCCCTGTCACTCAACACTTGATCAATGTCAGAAGGAGTTGTGTGTATCGGTCACTTGGACCAAAACGGTGTGAAGCTAGGGTCCAGGTTGTAGAATCCCACCCATCTCACAGACTATATTGTACCCGGCCGAGATCGCTGTATTCAGCAGCAGTTTGACAGCCTGCATGAGAACGTGATTTCGTTCAGTACGTCGGGGCCATTAGTAGATGACCTCCCCCTCCTACTCAGAATTCCCCTCAATCTCCTCCCATCGCAATCCACCTTATCCAATCACAATCCACCTCCATCTCCTCCCACCCATCACAATCCACCTCTCCTCCATCACCATCACTGGCTTCATCTTCCCAACGTTGTGCCTTCCGGAGGCAGAGCTTCAGAAGCACCACCCGTTGTAAACCGCGCAGTGAGAAACATAGCCTCTCTTTGTAAACCGCGCAGTGAGACACATAGCCTCTCTTTGTAAAGTCGCAGTGAGACACATAGCCTCTCTTTGTAACCGCGCAGAGAGACACATAGCCTCTCTTTGTAAATCGCGCAGTGAGACACATAGCCTCTCTTTGTAAACCACGCAGTGAGACACAGCCTCTCTTTAACCAGCACCGTACCTCCACCAGGAAGTCGAAGAGGCGCGAGTGCAGGGCCTTGGCGAGCGCGTCGCGGGTGTAGCAGGCCTGCTCCACGTTGAGCGTGACGTCGATGGACTCCAGGGCGCTGCCCCACTTGCTGTCCATCTTCCTGCTGGTCAGCTTCTCCTTCAGACGGTTCTGGTCGATGCCCAGCAGGAACGCCGGGAACGCCAGGACTGGAGACGACAGTTCAGAAGGTTCAGACGTTAATGTGAGAAACAGATGTACGGTTTCTCGGTTGTCGTCCTTTAGATTAACACACAAGGTTAGGGTTAGAGTTACCTATAAATCACGGTACACTCGATTTATAGACGCATCGTTTGTTGTTGACGGTGACTAGCTGCACTACCTTCAGTAGTAAAGTATTAAAACATGACTTATTGTCATCATGATTCAATCTCTATCTTCTGGAGGCCCTTTGAGTTGGCACGGTCATGTTTTCTTTACTTCTTTAATACGTTTGTTTGATGATTCAAATAGACTTTTCTTGCGTCATGCAGCTACAGTAGAGGCCTTTGTTTCAGCTCCCAACATGAGAGGAGACGCCTGTAGGCGACCTTTGCAGTCATTGAGGAAACGTGCGGACGAAGAAGACGACTCTTTAGGGAAGTCCTTGACACTGACTGAAAGGTCTGCAATTCTTTGGGTTGGTTTCAAAATCAGAGGATGGACTATTAATAACGATCATACTAATAATAATAACCGGGGAATTCCGACACCAACCTTTTCAGAGACCTGTTTACATGGGATATGTATATATATCCCACATGTGTAAACTTTTAGACCGTCCACCGGCATTACCAATCCGGAACCTTAATAGCCAACCGCGACAATAACAATAGGTATCCCCAGATCTACTGTGAATAGCTAATAATAATAGTCTTACTCGAGAGGAATAGCAACAGAGGAGAGGCAGCACGGCTACCTAGCCAGCGTCAGCAGAGGGCTTCTGGAAGGGGCTTCTGGAAGGGGGCTGAGTGTGCCATAGATCATTAGCTCTAACCTGGCATTGACACGTCCCTGGAGGACCCCTCCCTGCCTTATTGCAGTGACTCACTTCCCCTGGAAGGAAATGGTTCTCAGGCCTCGCGTCCAGCGGTGTCTGGGAATGCATCAGGTTTCTGCAGGAGCTCCTCTGCTGGGACTGTACCGGGGAGCGTGTGTCTACCTAAGCATGTGGAAAAGCCCGGACTTACGCCGAGACGGAGCCCAGAAGGGTGTAGAGTGGACTGGAAACTTATCGGGTACGTTGAGAAGGAAAACAGAACTATTTATATCTGTGAATAAACTGCATGACAAAAAAAGACCCTACACTGACAAGGGGGGCTGAGGGTGAGGGGGTCTCCTCGTGGTGTTGTAGTTCAGGACGGAGCGCTAGAATAGTCTGCACATGTGCAGCACGGCAGAACAAACACACGAGATTGCAAGGAACAGGAGCGGCAGAGATTATGGAGTACCAATAATAGGTCCGAGTCGACTGGGAGCCATGACCCGGGACTCGTACCCTGGCCCGAGACCCGTACCCGTACCCTGGCCTCATACCCATACCCTAGCCCTAGACTCGTACCCTGGCCTCGTAGCCTGTGCGATAGTTCGTCAGTATCCATCCTTTAAGCTAATCTGGTGGACATGGAAACAACCATGATGGGGGCCAGGAATGTGTCATGAACATGAGCATTTTAACTTGGTTGACCAAAGGATACATTGACCCAAATGGTTGAGAGATAAACTCAGCCACCCGCTGAAGAGCGTACCAGTGTCAGAGAGAGTTACAGGTTTAAGCAAGAGACCATGCTGGGCAAACGAAGCGTGTATCAATCACGCCCAAAAAACACAAACTACTTTCCCAGAAGCCATTGCTCTTGACTTGTCTGGGTGATCAAACCATCATCTCCAGCTCTACTTCACTGGTTGTAGGCCATAGTTTACACACGATGCTGTCGTGTGTAAACTACCATCATCAACGGATGTCGGAGGGACGCCAGGAGAGACGGTTCATGAAGGTCAACTCCCCCAGACTGGAGCACTACTTCAACGTTAAACACTCACACTCCTCGCTGTCCACGGCGGCGTAGTTCCCCGCCTCGCGGAAGGTGACGTTCCCGAGGTGCAGCACGCCGGCCACCAGCTGCAGCACCATGCCGCGGTCCTCCGGGGAGATGCCGATCACCCCCATGGCATGCTGGGAAACCGGGGAAAGCTCCCGTTGTTAAAGCCCGCGCTGCAGAGGGAGTTTACATAGTCCTGCGGTAGCGAGCTTGTGTCCATTAATTAGTCTCCTTGTGGTTTTACTGGTAAACAGAAGCAGGTGGAGGCGGTATGGAAGGTAAACACAGGGGAGAACACCGTGACTCGTAAGGCTCTCCCAGTGACGCAGTCCTCCATACATCAGGAGACTTAGGAGCTAAGCTACCGTGGTTAGCAGTTGTTGGAATAGCGATGTGGTCGATGATTGGTAGCACAGACACACACAGGAACGAAGTTGCACATTCATGGGCTGTCACTCTCTCCCGCCTCAGACAGACAGACGTGACGATACAAAAGACAGACAGGCAGACAAGCCGACAGACAGGGAGACAGGCAGGAAGGTGAGACCTACCACCGTCTCCTGGAAGTCGCTCTTGTCGTTGATGTCGTCCACCTTGTAGGAGCCCGACTGGTTGAGGTAGCTGTAGTAGTCCAGGCTGGTGATCCCCAGGCTCTGCTTCTGCTCTGCACTGGCTCCTTCTATCAACTGCAGACGC
>NC_079425.1:1968812-2063812 GCF_026213295.1 Gadus chalcogrammus
TTGTGTCCTCTCCTCCTACGACCAGGCCATACTTATTCCAACATATGTGTCTTGGCGCGCGCGCGCGGCCGCATGGTGTGTTTGGATTGCGTGTCTTGGAGGAGTCAGGTTGAAGCGGCGCTCAGAGAAAGCACAGCTGTACACCGTTAAACCGCTGGAGGAAGTCATGGAGGCCAGACGGCTTCCCAACAGCCCTCCAACATTCCCCCTTCTCCCCGTCTGTGCTTCTGGATACGACTGTTTCCCCAGACTTAGAGACACAGTAGCACCACTGGATCAGCTACAACATACATCCCACATGCCATGAACAAAGCTGTATTATGTATCACATTACACACACACATTGTTATGGGATTGTGTTATTTGAATGAATTGTCAATTATTAATGATTACGTTTTTCCTTTCCAACTTGAGCAGACCGTAATAATTTCCCTCAGGATTAATAGCCTCTGAATCTGAACCCATTCCACACCAACGAGGAAGTATGAATAAAGGATTAATAAAGGATTAATAAAGTATCTGAACCTAGCTAGCTGGCTGAGGAAGTCCCCTGAACTGGTGACCAGAGCTCCCAGTGGCTGGTCTGAACTGGTGACCAGAGCTCCCAGCGGCTGGTCTGAACTGGTGACCAGAGCTCCCAGCGGCTGGTCTGAACTGGTGACCAGAGCTCCCAGCGGCTGGTCTGAACTGGTGACCAGAGCTCCCAGTGGCTGGTCTGAACTGGTGACCAGAGCTCCCAGCGACTGGTCTGAACTGGTGACCAGAGCTCCCAGCGACTGGTCTGAACTGGTGCCCAGAGCTCCCAGCGACTGGTGTGAACTGGTGACCAGAGCTCCCAGCGACTGGTGTGAACTGGTGACCAGAGCTCCCAGCGACTGGTGTGAACTGGTGACCAGAGCTCCCAGCGACTGGTGTGAACTGGTGACCAGAGCTCCCAGCGACTGGTGTGAACTGGTGACCAGAGCTCCCAGCGACTGGTCTGACCTGGTGAGTCCCAGCTGGGTATTATTGTCCCAGCAGGTTATTGTCCTCCTCACCAGTTCTGGTTTCAAGCTGTGGCTGCCGATTGAATCAGGTCCTATTTTAGGCCCAGAGAGGTCTCATTGGACTCATTGTTTTGGCACCAAACGGAGCGAATGCATCGTCCACTTCCTCAAAGACGTCGTGCCCAAACATGGAAGAAATGTGAGGGATTGAAGAAGCGACGTGTGGATGATGGAGTGAGTGTTTCATGCATTCATAGACCGTATCGTGTTTTACCTCTCATCGCTGTTATTGGGCGAGGGCTTCCCATGTTGTCTCTTCAACAGTCTTGACTCCATGACATTTTGGAATATTTATGCCGTCATTTTGAATTCCATGTCTTTTATTACTTCTTTAAGTTCGGAATCCATTGAGATATTTTGAGAGGCATTGGCACAGCGTTTTATCAGAGGGGTTTTATGCTACGTTACCAGAGCAGGATTAAACAGCCATATAGTGGCGTTAATGTTTACTGCTGTAACTCGGTTTCCTCTGGTCCGGCTGGCACAGGGCCGGCCTCTGGGAACAACAACAAAGGACTTGGCTCTGCTCAGGAAAATGTGGAGCAGATTATTTCAAGCCAGTGGGTCCAGAGTTCACTGCTCACAGTACGGTGCAGTTGTGCAATTAACAGGGTGGCAATTACACACACGATGACCGCGAACAGAGGGGGATTGAGGCGCACAAACATCGGCCTACAAACCATCAGAAGACTTTACACGAATGCTCAACACGACGCGGAGACATATCCCTTCACACCAGACTGAAACACCGTAGGCAAACACGGGTGACCTCCCATCAGAGAGCAGAGAACGACGCAGGCCTGATAGTCTACCCTGCAGAACCACCCCTCATCATCACTGCCCCACCTAATCACACCGTAAGCACACCTTAATCACACGGTATGGGAGGCCCCACCCTGCACTCACACCAGGGGATGTTGTTGACAACATGGCCCGGACGGCTCTTTGGCAGCGGGCCTTTGTATGCAGAGAGCTGCTTCATAACAACACAGCCCCGGCCTTTGTTGACCGCTCTGCTTGATTTCAGACCCACTGCGATGCTTTTCTGTGGGGGAAATGAGCTAGCAAGTGCTGGTGGGGCCACACAACAGGAGAGGGAAAGTGCTGAGCAGCAGTCCTGTGATGCTGGGAGCACTGGTATGCAGAGGCTCAGGTGAATGGGGAGCAGCATGGGACTGGGGGGACTGGGGGGACTGGCCTCAAACCATGACACCACACTTTACACTCAACAACAGCCGACCATAAAACGAGTGTTTTATAACAACAACAAATACAGCTCTCTCACAGTGGGGAAAGCTCTGACAGTAGCGAATAACGACAGTTCTCAGAACAATTAAATGAAGAGGATCATTTGAGGTAAAGCCTTGTGATACTTATAAATACTGCTCAGACATCAGCAAGAAGAAACATTTAGACTGCAGAGATGTGACCTGTTGTAATACCGACCACATGTGGTCCAATTAATATCATTTTATTATATTATTATGTTATATTTTTTTCCTATTTATCCCTCCTCCACGTTTTCCCAAAGGCCTACAATTCCAGCCAAGAGGTAAAGTTCCTTTAACTGGTTCAGCTGAGCACATGACCGGTGGAACCAGTTCACCACGTTGCCTGCGCCCCGCCCTCCTGGTGTCACATGCCACAATAAGAACACCTCATTTTCCTCATTCTTCACTCTCAGTGCCGGCTGAGAGAATGTTCCCAGGAGGCAGGTGAACTGACCAGCGTGTCTTGGGCGAGCAGAGCGGAGGGATCAGTGTGTTCTGCGGAGAGCGGAACGGGCTGCAGTCTGCTCATACCTGATGATGACGCACTGGTTCTCCCGGTCGATCATCATGTTGCGGTACATGTTGTCTGCTAGAGCATAGATGTGAGGAGGGTTCTCATACTGGGCCTGGATGGATGACAACAAAGGAAACCTGCTTTGCATTCAGTACGCAAATTTGCGATCGTATGATCTGTTCAGCACTCTGTATGATGTGATTGGAACGTACCTTGTAAATCATATGGAACTGGCCCTCTAAATCTCTGTGGCATGAAGTATGTGTTTCTATTGTTCGTTTTATAAGGGTGCTAACAAAACCAAACCGAGACATTACATCAGACAATAGGCCTTAATTAGACCTAAGGTATGTTTCACGTTTAATGCCAATGTGTATTTAAAATCTATTCTTAAGCAGCTTTTTTGCAAGACTATGAGGTCATTTTGCATGACCTACATCAGCTCTTAGTAGGCTCGCAAAGAGCATTCGACTTCAGCAGGCTGTTCTTTCAGAAAGCTACCGCCTGTTCCTGAAGGCAACGCGTTCACTTCACAGAACACCGGGAACGGTTTCAGCAACACCTCGCTCAATTCATCTCCAGTCCCCAGCCTACGATATTTATCAAATCAGTGGATGGATGGATTATATTTTCTGAAAGCCGAGCCCTGTGACTCTGTGTGGCCGTCTCGCGTGTCCCCTCCGGGTCCAGGGAGGGGTTACTCACCGCGCCCTGGTACATTTCCACTTCTTTCTCCCCGAAGTACGGCATCTGCTTGAAGGGGTTGATGGAGATGAGTACCGGGCCGATGTACGTCTGGTGTCACCGGTTAGGGACCGTATATATTCACATTAAACATTCAGGGCATTTAGCTTTTATCTAAAGCGACTTACAGTGGGTACATTTGTCAGAAGAAAGAGAAACAACAATATATCTCTGTCGGTACAGTAAGGAGGATCATAGAACCACTAACTGTCACTAGGTTAACCCATTCCCTGTGTACGACAAAGATAGCTAGGATAAGAGTCTATCTTTAAGTGCAAGGACGTACAACATACAATAAGTGTGTAAGATGGGTTTGGGGGGTTAAGGGGGAGGCTATATTCTAGGTGAGATCTGGACAAGTGAGTCTTGAGTCTTATACTGCCACGCACGTACAAACGCATCAGAGGGAACCCCAAATGACCACGTGCTCTATGCTTCGGGTCTGTGTGGCCAGGCCGTGGGGGGCGGTATATGGGGACCCAGTCTGAGCCTCACAACGACTCAACTGTTTACACGTTAGAGCCAACAGATCACAAATTGTATCACTGTGAGATGTTTGTTTGGCCCAGGGGTCAAACAGCTCAGGGTGAAGAGAGGAGGTATTGTTGGGGTCCGCCAGTGACCCCAGCTGAAAGACCCCAGTGTTACGGACGCTCAGCGCCCAGAATCACCCAAGGACTCACTCCAAGTCTAGAACTAACCTTTATTTTTAACAAATCACGGAATCAACCACTTTAATGTGTTTAACTTCCGGCACTCAGCTGTTGGAAAAGTACTAAAAGTCCTAAAAGTCTTAAAAGTCCTGTGGTAATGTCGTAGATAAATGTGCATGAAACCCCCGCTCGGGTGTCTGAGTCCAAACCCTCCACTATGATATATGCTGGGGTTTCACCCCAGCAGCACATCCTGGTCCGACACAAAGCAGGGCCTGTCCAGTGGTAGTAGGAAGGGAAGGTTTCATTCACACAAACCGTCACTGAATCGCTCCACTGTCATTGTCCTCTCCCCTCACTGGTACGAGATACAGCCCAGTGAGATCAAAGCAGAAAACACTTGATTAGGATCGACGCACACACACACACACAACACCCACACACACACACACACCCACCACACACACCACACCACACACCACACACACACAACACACACACACACAACACACACACACACAACACACACACACACACACCACACACACCTTTAAGGGATTAATAAAGGGAACTTTCGAGGAACGGTCCTGACTGGGGAGTTTAGGGGGCCAGACAGCCCCCCCCCCGCCCCCCCAGCCCACAGAACAGACTGGTGGGTGGGCGGGTCCCTTGTAAACGTTACCGTATTACTCATAGCTGCTCAGAACCGTGGAACGGCCAGTCAGCTATTCTGGGAACAGTTTGGTGGGCACGGGGGGGGGGGGGGGGGGCAGATATTTCTCGCCGGCCTGCGAGCCGGGAGTGTGAAAGAGGATACAAAGATGTAGTCATCCATGTAGCGCTTCTTCAGGTTGTCCACGATGGAGTCCTCGTGGATCTTGCTGAGCAGCACCATGTCGTCCACGCCGCTGATCTTCACGTTGTGGCTCTGCCAGTGGTATCGGTGGTGGCCCCGGCTCCCCTGAAACACACGGCCGCACGCACAACGCTGTCACTAACACACGCCTTCGTACTCACCACTGTCACAAACACAGCACACCGGCGTCACCACGGTCAAACACAACACCCCTTTAGTATCTTTCTTTGATTTGTATAATTTTTGTGCGTCACGTTATCATGACGCGGCTGTATTCATGTTGCGCTGTGGGCCGTTGTGTTTGTGTGTTTTTGTGGTGGACCCGCGGAAGGTGGCTGCCAAGGCTAGACTAACGTAGATCCTTTTAATAAAAGAAAGAAATGTAGCCTACTTGAAATGATTTGTTTGTTTCCTAGGGTTGGGGCCTCAACCTTGTGTATTGCAGTGTGTGTCTTTATTTTGTGTACTAGCCATCAGTTCTAAATAAGGCCCTCGCTTTCTGGCAATGAGGTTGCGATGGCTAAATAAATAAATGCCCTGTTTCACCTCGACTAGTAAATGGGATTTTTGTTTGCTGTCACACACACACAAGCGATGAGCTAAGTTTCTCTAAAGAACAAAGTCAGGCTTCCCATAAGTGCTGATGCAGACCCGTTGTGGGCACAGTCCACCTTCTGCACGTGTTGTTGTTTCAGAAGGAGTGCGTCTGAGAACTCTCTGGGCCTGGCTGAGGTCATCGGTCATGTGTTATGAGTCAATCTCATCTGGCTGCTAAGGGGAGTGAGTCTCCTCCTCCTGGACGGCCAAACAGAACCGCTCCAACACATGAGTCACGGCTAGACACTATAGCCCTCCGTTTAGGACTTCACTGCCGAACCGATTGGTCCAACAGAAGGAGAGAGAAAAGGCCTTTTAGGTGATTCTTGTTTTTCAAGCTAACGTTATCGTCCCATAGAGAGGAAGTGTTCCCTGAACAAGTATTCCATTTAGAAAGATTTGAATGTGAAAAAGCATCAATAAGGCCTTTGGTTCCATGAACTTTTTGATTTGAATAATTCCGTAACGCTCTTGGCTAATCATTGAACATCCTCTGTTTACAATTGATGCACGTAATGGGTGTAATATGCTCATTCAAATGATGAGGTAAGAAGATGGTGGACGACACAAGGCATACAAACAAACAAACCACACAGACCTGGTTCAACCTGTTGCTCAGCTGTGTTAAATGTTTGTTCTGCTGTTAGTTCGTTTAGCAGTTCATTATACAAGCCATAAATCCATGATTCTGTCCTACAAGACTTGTACAAAAGGTGTGTCTTTCTGCCATTTCTCAAACGTAACCAAAAACACATCTCATTTTCATTTACTTCAAATCAAGTGAAACTTCCCAGTGCCTTTGTTAGCAAACATAAAGGTACCATTAAAATAAAGTGCCTAAGCCAGCCTGCCGTCAGTCCCAATCCACCTCATCCTTCATTGAAGACATGTTTGGAATGATTACTTCAAGACAGATAGGCAGTGAACGCTTAAAATGTCAGCTATTCAAAGAATGGCTTTACTTTCTCAGCGTTAACCCCTTCCTCCACCAGGTTGGATAACCACAAACATGTTGTGATTCACAACAGCGGTGTAGTGTGAGTGTGTGTGGTTCGCAGGTACACACGTGTACACCTCCCCTGGCTGGGAGGTGTACACACTACAACAACAGCCACGAAGGGTCTGCTCTGAGCTCTGCTACGGTGGAGTGTTGAGGTCTGCCTGGTGGCAAGATGATGGGAAAGAGAAGGGAGGGGAGGAATCTTTGTTATTTAATTCCCAGCCCACATTTTTCTCCTCGCCTGAGTCCAGGGTTTCTCTGAACGGCCCTTTAGGCAGACGCCCGCCATTCTAGCAGCACCACGCTATAAGAGATTCAAAAAGGGCTAACTTTGTATTTCTTTTTTCAGTCCAACATAGGCTTAAAGGGATCGTGTGTAGCTAGGTTGATCATGTTTTAATTCCCCCTCCAACGGGTCACATAATGGCCAAGAGGTCATTCTCATGGGTGCTATGGTTATTTTGACTTGGGCGTCGTTGGATAAATTCGTGGAAGTGCACCTTTGTTTGTTTTGAAGGCGCCGGGCTGTGGGTTCTCCTAACGAGAGAACACCTTGAGCTGCAGCAGGTCGAGGGGAGGGAGAGCGAGGTGGCAGAATGCAAACAAGATGACAGGTCCCAGGGGAGACACCGGAGAGCCAGCTAGAGTCAGCTGTAACAACACCGTCGCTATGGAAGCGCCTTGGACTTCCGCCTCACGTCCTTGGCGCGTTACACACGTCCCAGTCGGGGAGATCATTCTGCTGCATCATGCCACCCTGCTGGGCTTGGACGTTACACGACTACATGTTGGAGGAGTCGTCATGTTTTCTTGCAAGAAAACCGATAAGAGTAGGAAAACTGTTAGGAACGAGATATTTAGTGTAAATGTTTTAGGATTTTTTGCACCCTGATCCATAAGTACAAGCGCTGCCTTCATGCAAATACCATGACCATATAAGGCGAGCGCGGAGCCAAGCTGGGCTCAGGGTACAGGAAGTGGCTGGGTTTGATTCAGTATCAAAAGCAGCACTTTCCCCCTCTTCTGCCTGCTCTGCCAAGTCCCTTCTCTGCTCCAGATTTGACACACATCCCACCATGTGTTCAAAGGAATTAAAAAGTAGATTGATAAAATATGCATATAGAGATGCATGTATATTAAAATAAAGATAAATAGGAATGAGGGAAAAAAAGTCTTTGACGATTCAGGACCAGAATATGAAACCTCTCTTTCAAGGTCAATTTGCAAACAAAAACAAAGCAATCGTCTGTGTTTAGAGATCATTTGAGAGCTAGGGTTATATGAGTTATGCAAAGCAAGCGATTCCACGCCAGGCTACACTGTCTGCATGAGTTGGGACTCAGCCGAGAACACCCTGCAGTCGACGGAATCGAATCGTATGCTGACGTAACGTTTTGAGGAGACTGCACTCCTGGATAATAAAACCCTGTTGCAGCTTTATTGTATGAATGATATGGCTGAACATGAGGGATCAAACATTAAGAGACTAAACAGAAACAACAAACAGGGTGACAGAAGCCGACGCGCACGTTCTCTGCTGTAAACCGGTGAATCATTGATCTCGGTGTCAGGTTGCCAAGACAAACATGGACCGCCATCAGATGTTCATTGTTTGGGGGATATTATGATCCAAAACGTCTAATAACTGCAGCCCCCACTCAGGTGAGTTCAGCAGGAATGCAAATGGGAAACAGACATCTGTATAACCGATCATAACCAATCTCAGTGGACCGATGGAGGAAACAGAGAGAAACAATGGCCGACCGCATCAGACAGGGGTGACCGTGGTAACAATTCAGACGATATTCAAGTGGATCACAGGCGTCCATCTTGTGATACGCAGATCAAGATTGAACTGTAAAGTCTCCTTGACTGCCTCCAGGCTACAACGACAAGCACCCCGTCTCATCGAGCCATTCCGACCCAGGACAGCAGGCCGCTGGAGGGAAGCTGAGCCCATGGGGGGTGCTCCACATAACGGCCTGTATGAGACTCCCCCGAGCCCAAGAACCCCCCCCCCCCCCCCAGACTGGGCCTAGTGAATGTCTTGTCAGGGGAATGCTGGTCCTGCTGTCCTGACCAGGCAGTAAATAACTGCACAGTCAGGTTAAAAGAGGGAGTGGTTTAAACAGTCTTTGTTGCCCTGGGTTACGGGTATGTGAACACGAGTTGCACGGACCATTAGCTTCTGCTGTTTCTCTATGAGACGTAAACACCTGCAGACGGGGGATGGCGGTCGACGGGCGGGGACAGGGGTCACCCGTCTGCACTGCGGCGCTCTTCAGAAGCATCACGTGTGCTTCTGATCAGCGATGCGGTGCCCTGATCAGAAGCACACGTGATGCGTCCCTCCCACCTCTCGAACACGCCGGTTCTACAATATGCCTGGAATCGTATGTTCAGACATGGGAAGAAAAACAAACAAATAGAAAACTGGTGTACCGTTTGTCCTGTTTGTTCTGTTTGTCCATATAAGGCATTTATTTTTGCATCTATTTTGGTTTTCAGTTGCACTACTTTGTATTTTTATTGTATAGTGTCATTGTATCTCCTGTGTCTTCCGTTGCTGCTGTGCTGTAACACAGGAATTTCCTTTCCGTGATTAATAAAGTTTTATCTTAGCTTATCTATATATATATATAAATGTATTTTGGTATATTTGGTATATTAGCCGACTAAGCGCTGACTGGTTGCAGGCTGAGATGAATCAGGCAGGCAGAATGTTGTGTGTTGTCACTGTGTAGCATTAAATCAATTGTATATTTTTAGACCTTTTTGTTGTAAACCATTGAGATCATTTGAGAGTATTTTTAAGATACATGTCATGTGGTCTGGGTTTCAGTCACTAAATTTGTATTCATGCTAGTAAACATTAAAACAATGATTCTAATCTCTAAATAGGATCGCTGAGACTGATTAGTTTAAGGCTTAACTCTTGCTGGTATTCTTTACTATTTACACTGGCCAATCAGAATGATTTTCAATACGGAGAATGAATCCTTTCTGAGTTTATTAAATATTAAAATAAAACTCCCATGCCGATGCCGTATCATTCTAAAAGAGCATGTTTGTTATAAAAGCCATGCATTAGAAAGACTCCAAGATCCACGCTGCGTTCCCAGATAGAGGGAGTAGAGTGAAAACAAAAGGTAACCAAGGGCAGAGCCGCCAGTGATAAGAGAGTCAACACCCAGACTCTGAAGTCACCTGACGTGTGACCACAGTGAAACCAGCAGAGTCAGTCACAGCACCGTGCACACATACTCCCTGCTCACGGCGTGAATCACTGAACAGGGACACAGGTGTCACCTCAGACTAGAGGATCTAGTATTAATCCAGTTATGGAGACATTATGATGTCACCTTCACCGATAGAATTCACACCATTTCAAACCAGTTCCGAATCGGCCAATCCCAGGTGGTGTGGTGCTACTGTGGGTAATGAACAGCCAGGGACAAACAGACCTTGACAATCCATTCATGTGAAGCACGTGCATGTGTTTGAATTGGGTTCCCACCAGTGTTATTTATGTATATGAAGTAAATTAAAAGCATGCAGTGCCTGCTGCAAAATATTAACATTTAATTGATTTAAAACTTGGCTTATGAGATACAAGTTGGATTTTCTTTTGCAACGAATACATGAGATTCTCTGTGGGCTCAGACGTGACTTTGCCAAACATGACCTTGCCATAAGTTGGTTTAAACAGAGATACTGCAAGCAGTGGATGATACTGACCCCAGACACCAGCAACATGTTGTCTGGTTGTCTGGTTCAATGTTCAGCTTGAATTGTGCTTCATTCTGTTTCTACTGAGTGTGGCGGAGAACGTGTCAAATTGAGTTAAAAGAACAACCAGACAAACTCAACCAGCAGGCGATTCAAAAACATAAAGCCGTGTACTGTTTCCTCTACAGCCATGCTCAATGCACCATGAAGCAAGCAAGTGTTACAGATACTAATAGCCTAGTAATAGCTAAAAGCATACTTATAAATCAACCTGCTATGAATATGCTCAGCACTCTCTATGAACCACTCGTACTTAATCAACGAAACAGCGTGAGGGGGAACCATGTCGACATGAGGCAGGGATCACAGGGCGCCTCAGCATTCATTCATCCACATTAGGCCGGGCCGGGTGGCCGACACTAGAAGGTGGAATGGGCGTACGAGAGAGAGACACGCGCAACGAGTTCCGCAGGTCAACACTCTGCATCCTCATCCTGCTCCCAGAGCCTCAGCTCCTGGGTAAATCTCTTCAGCAGAGATGGGTTTGGGAAAATGCTTTAAAATGGGGAGGGGGGTGTTTCAGAGTTTACGCACCTCCCAGTAGGAGAGACTAGCGCTAATGCAAGCCATCTGCTGTCAGAGTGACTTACTTTTCTGCATCTGGCTGGGAGGGAACCCATAGGCAGGCTTTCTGTTTGCTATTTCAGACACTGGGACAGACTGGCTAGGCTGCTCTTGTTCCAATGAATGGAGCATTCTTGTGCCTCTTCAAATATCCCAAAACAAAAGGTTAATATCTGCTTCACCAGTCCTCTTACTTTTCAAGAGGGCAGACACCAATGTGAAGTTGCTTTTCTTATTTTCTTTAACTCCTTCTCGAACACTATAACGTGCAATGTCACCGTAAAGGTGCTGGACCCAATCGCCCACGAGTTACCATCAGTGGTGATCCAGATGACAACACACATCCGCTCAGGGCATCCGAACTCCAAACATACCAGCCTGCCAGCGTACCAAGGCGGAGGCCATTCCATCTCCTCTTCTATCGTTAGCCCTGGGCGTGTGTGTGTTGAGGGGAATGCATTCAACCACCAGGAAAAACCTGTCTCAGGTCCGGCCCGAGCTCAGGGTAGACAACACACTACACACCCCGTGGCCCACACTGGTAACCGGGCTGGTTTGGCGGGCTGTGATACATGACCCATAAACACTCTGGAGACTGTTTGTGTCCTAGTGGGAAGGATTATAGATGAGTGTATTGTCTGCCAGTCAAAAGGGTCAAAGGTGACACCAAATGACCAGCTCTGGGTCAATATTTACCTGTTAGTCTTAGATATCAGAAAGATATTAAAGTGTGTGTGAGAGAGAGAGAGAGAGAGAGAGAGAGAGAGAGAGAGAGAGAGAGAGAGAGAGAGAGAGAGAGAGAGAGAGAGAGAGAGAGAGAGAGACATCAGTGCATCTCGACTTAGAGAAGAGAATAATAAATTGTCTGGTTACTGATAAAATTCTGGACAAAATAAATGAGCCTCAAATGAATGAAGACTTTAAAGTTTAAACTATGAAAACATTAGAGCATCATACATACTGTGATGTAATAATTTTTTTGAAAAAGTGCAGGTCTATGAAACAGAAGTCCATAAACTCCATAGTGATAATATCAGTGCCATAAGTCTCTTGATCACTCACCATCCTGAACTGGTTTATGGGTAGCCTTACTGGGTAACCTTATCTTCTGCTGTGTCCCACTGGGACAGCGGAAAGTATCACTTTATCCAAGTCTAGTCCTGGAGTCCAAAACCAAAAACTTTGCGCGACGAACCCGTCAAGAACATAAAATCCAAGTCTACCGCAAGATCCCTTATAGTGTTTAACAGCATGGATGCTCCTCCGGCGGCGTCCTCACGACATTCTGGTCTTCGAACCTACAACCGATCGGGCGCTGCGATGGGCAGAGACTCTCAGGTGACGTAGAGGCGGCACGCACCATATATGGAACCCCATCTTAAACATCACACAGGAAACCGGGAGAGAGGATCCAATGAGAGGAGCGGAACGGGAAATTATTTAAATATTCATGAGTTGTGTTCGGGGAAAACATGCACTGCACATGCGCAAGATCTTCCCAGACCGGAGGCTGTAATGCACTTCAGGAAAGTTGTGTACGTTTGTGCATGGCTGTGTAGCTTTGAAATGCACTGTATAATAAAAAAGATGTTAATGACAATAATAATAATTGGAATAGTCATAAATAATTGTTTACGTATGCAATGTGAGTGATGTAGTGGACAGGAAGATTGGGCAGGGGGTTAATGTTGTAGCATCCTAGTGTTAATTAGTACTGTTAAATGTTTATGTATGTGTGTGAGTGTGTTTGTGTGCGTGAAAAGAGAAAGAAAAATTGCCATTTATTGCATTTGATAAACAAATGTATTTATTTTAAATGCAATGTAGGCAAACTAAACTCTTGCTATGCATTCCACTTCAGTCTTCGTTCTCAGTGGGCTTTGAATGACGTGAGGTGAACTTGTAGTCCTCGTCAGGCTGCTGCTGAGAACGACGCTGTTTGTAGGCGTTTGGAACACAATACTTGGGAAACAGCGCCCTCTGGTGGACTGTTGAAGGGACACAAGTTAGACGGTTAGACTGCATGGATCATCATCTTCTAACAATTTGAACTCACGGTGTAAGGAGGCAGTCCCTCTCCGGTATAGTATGAAAATATACAAAAATGTAAAAAAAAAATGTAACCAACCCAAGAAACATACAGTGGTATGTAATTGATCAGGTCCCTACTCGGAGAGCCCACATGTACAGAAAGCATCTTCTCTGTATTGCCCCACATCCACTTGTTGCTCTCATCAAGGGTTTTGAGGGATATCACACGCATACGCTACTACCTTATAATATATATATATATATATATATATATATATATATATATATATATATATATATGTGTGTGTGTGTGTGTGTGTGTGTGTGTGCGTGTGTGTGTGTGTGTGTGTGTGTGTGTGTATGGGGGCCCTCCTTGTGTCTGAGGGCCCTCCCTGTCTCTTGGCCCTCCCCATCTCCGGGCCCTCCCCTCCCACCAACATAAACATGGACGTCAGGCCCACAGCCCCAGTGAGCCTGTAGTGTTCTGAATGCAGCCATGGACCCTAAGGATCTGTAGCGATGAGGACCGGAGGGTGGACGCTGAACTCTGAGTGTCTGGTGACTGTGTGTGGAGATCTGATGCTCCTCGGAGCCTCTGCTAGCTCCATAGCTCATAGCTTCTTAGCTCCGTAGCTTCTTAGCGCCATAGCTTCATAGCTCAAAGCTCCGTAGCTTCAATGCTCATAGCTTATTAGCCTCATAGCTCCGTAGCTTCATTGCTCATAGTTTGTTAGCCTCATAGCTCATAGCCCCGCAGCCGCCCCAGAGGCTAACACCGCTGACAACTCTCCGCCTCCCCGCTGGTTCCTCATCGATGGGGGATCCGACCTGCTCGCCGCTTCGTCCCGAAGACAGCACACCTTTATGATCACCGGTGAACTCAACGTCTTGGATTTAGATCGTACTGGTTAACACCGTGTTAATTCTAGTACAGCCAGCCCCTGCTGAGGGGACCATAGAGCCGGGCGGTGGACTGTAATCCGACTTAAACCATGTTTACTGTGAGACCCCTGAAGCCCACCTTCAAGTCCTACCTCCCTCCTCTACAGGTACGATCCTAACATTGTTATCCTGTTGTCAGGATAAGAATCCTCACAGGACACATACAACACATACAACTATTTACTTTAACTTACTTACTTAAAGCTCATGTCCAACCTGCTCACTAGTGAGGTTAGGAAGTAGTGATGGTAAGAATTGTTTCACTGTGACTTCATCCTGCTGTACTTACTGTACACTTATTACTTACTTACTTACTTACTTACTTACTTACTTACTTACTTACTTACTTACTTACTCACTTAAAGCTAATGTAAATATGCTCACTAGTGGTAGTAGTGTTATTAAGATGTGTTTAATTGTCACCACATCCTGGTGGTCTGTGCCAAAACAAACTTTTCGAATAGTGTATTGTTAAATTTAGTATATATAGTTAATATAATTAGCTGAGATACTGTTGTTATTGAAAGACATAAGCCTCTACTCTATCTCTAAAGATGTGACCCTGTGCTGCCTGTTTTCTTCATCTCCAGACTGATGTAAAGAAAAGCCTACACCCTCCTGTTAAAAAGTTGGAAGCAACACTACTTCCAGGTGAGTTTTCTTTGCCATAGATTAAATAATGTGAGAATGCAGTTGGACAATGCACTTGGCTTGTCAAATCTTTATCGGGTAATTTGCATAATATTAAACTACTCGCGTCGTTCACTAACTCACTCAACATGATAGCACATTTATACTGGTAGGGAGAAATGCCATGGCATTCTGTGTCTTTTGTGACGGTTTTAAGTAGTTCATTGCAACTGTCATAGTACTAGGCAGCGATAATACAAGGCCTATATGATCACTTGACTTCCTTTCTTTGCAAATGGCTGCAGAAGTGAGAATTTGCACGTACACTCCAGTCCTTTGTTTGCAAATAGGCTGCAGAAGTGAGAATCTGCATGTGAAATCCGGGTCCTGAAGATAACACTCAACGACCACAAACGTGCACACACTAGGGTAGAAGCTGTTGCAGAAGTGAAAGCTTTTAAGAGTACCTTGGAGGATTTCAGACGGGGTTACGATGGGTGTGCCCTCAAAGGTCCTCCACACATCTGGGGGCTGAATCTGTGATTAGCTGGTGACCCCATATTTAAAAAGGGGTTTGGAGTCTACTCCTATGTTTACTATCATTCCGCCTGGCCTCTGAATGCCAGTGTACTAGGAACCCTGGGCCTGGGTCTGGCTCCTCATTGATGCCCACCCAAGGAATCATAAGAGCTTATGTTTTGTATTTTTGTGTAAACAGAGAAGGCAAATGAACGTGTACATTTGAGGCAAATGAAGGAGTGCTTGAGCTGCTCAGGCGAGCAGTAGTGTGTCTGTGAGGCTAGCTGTCTGTGGGCTTCTCAGACCAAACAAAAAACCTATTTACTACCGCTGATGACTAATGGTCACATGACACTTGGCTTACATGGTGTATTTGGTAGGAGTGTTTAGGACTTGTGCATTCATTAGGTCATGTTCGTTGATGTACTTGGACTTTCATTGCTTCGGTTTTTAAACAGGCGTAGGTTTTTAAAGTGTGATGTAATGTTTGATCCAAAAGAGTAGTAGTATACAGCTTTTTCTTCGGTTTGAGCTCATTTTCTTCACGTTAAATCGAAGGCACTCCTACAAAGCACTCTGATGGATGTCCAGTTGTGTTGCTTGTGATGCCGTTTCAACCCGCTCCCTGTGTTGATCCAGTGCTTTATTCTTGTGTATTACTTCAGGAGAGATTGTTGTCAATGAGGTGAACTTTGTGAGGAAATGCATCGGTGCTGAGAAAAGCCACGATGACCTTTGGGGGAAACTGATCTGCACCAACTTCAAGGTCTCCTTCGTCACCCATGAGGCTCTGGCCCTACCAGTAGGTCCCCTCATTAAACTGCTCTAGGTATCATTTTCATATAAGAGGCTGTATGCGTTTTGTTTTGCCTTAATGCAAGCCATTAATATTTTTGATTCTGCTTTCTTTCAGAGATTTCAGGTTTCCAACCGCTTGCTTGGAGAACATGACATCCCCCTGGCCTGTGTGGATCAGGTGGTGACAGGTACATAAAGAGAACCATTTCAAAAGCTTTGGGGATAATTCGGTGGTTGCAGATCGTGTGTGTGTGTGTGTGTGTGTGTGTGTGTGTGTGTGTGTGTGTGTGTGTGTGTGTGTGTGTGTGTGGTGTGTGTGTGGTGTGTGTTGTGTGTGTGTGTGTGTGTGTGTGTGTGTGTGTGTGTGTGTGTTCTCCTTATGAGCAGTGCCTTCTCCTCCCCGCTGCTGCCTGTCGGCCAGTGATGTACTGGGCTGTCCTCACTCACTGTTTGTAATGAAGAGCCCCCTCTCTGTACCTGTGGTTCCCGGGCTGGTGGTGCGTCGCTGGTGGGCCACCCTCGGGATTAGCCAGGCCAACACTTAGGGGACGGCGCGCTGGTGGTGCTGCAGGCCAGGGATTAGACTTGTTTATGCAACTCTGGGCTGTCATTCGCTGACGGGGCAAGGGCAAAGCGCTCGGAGCGTCTGTTTGTTATGCTAATATTACCGAGCTGGGGGTTGTTTTCCCAGTCCATGAGTGACACCATTCGTTTGTGAATGAACGATGCTAAAAGTAGTCCCAAAGCACATCCGGTTTGCTTTTAGTTTTATTCTCTCCTATTAGCCTTAGAGAGCCGATTAAAAGTACCACAGACATGTTTTTAGGTACTTCCCAATGCCAGGTACTGTCCAAAAGGGGATTTCAGACAAACTGTGACGTATTTTTCAGGACCTTAACTGTGATGCATGAGCTGTTGGGAGACATTTGATAATTGTACACGTTTTTGTTTTGATTTTGAGAGCTGCGTTATTATGAAGACACAAAGAATGTGTTAGGGTTCCCGTCGACCTTGGTGAGTAGATAACGGGAGCATTGTCCTTCCAGAACAACGTCTTCCTCCATCTGTGTTTGACCATTTGTTCACAGCAGCCAACGCTGCGTCTTAGTCGTTTCATTTTTTCTACATATGTTTCAGTGGTTTCCTTTCAGTGTGAATTGTGATGTCGGCCACGGGCATGTACCTCTCAGATTTTCTTTCTTCTGCTCATTTGCGTCTACGGTTACTGCACAGAACCTCACCTCCAAACCACCTCCAGGCATCCACACAGTCTTCATGTGTTGTTCTGTGTGTGTTCTCGGCCTGTTTGTGTTTTGTTTTGTTTGTTTGCCTTCTGGTGTTGATTTTAAATGTGTCCTTTTGTAAGAAGAAGCATTTCCACTTCTGTTTATTTGGTTCTGCTTGACAGTTACTGGCAAGATCATTTGGGATTCACCATAAATGATCATATTTTCTCCATACACAATGTGTGATGAAAAAGCTTATATGCATACCCATTTTATATGCTGTGATCATCAAGGGTTATAGTATGTTAATTTACCCGTTATTCTTTTTATAATGATAAAAAATATTTCTTAGGTTATTATTCTTTATATCCTTATTTATTATAATTCACAATAGATATGAAAAAGCAGCTCTGTAGTTGTTTTGCCCTAGGCGTGAATCCTTCAATAGGTTTACTCAGAAAGCCAGCACTTGTTGACTTTGTTTTTAGTAATTATTTCTGTTGACTCTTCATACAATTCTTGTTCTGTCCAAAGACTTCCTACTTGCTTATTAATTACAACAAAATCTTCTCGATTATCCTCAATGGGAAAATATGCATGAGGGAGACTTTCCTTTACACAGCATTTGATGTTATATAATACTTGTAGTACAGGAATCTGAATTATTGGTACTTTCTTTCATCTTTCTCAATATCATAGAGGCCATTTCTGTTGACTTTAAGCTCAGATTGTGTTGTTGTTGTTGTTGTGTTCCAGTCAACGATGCGAAGGGCAAGAAGAAAGTCCTGGGCTCCAATCAGAAGCTCAAGTTCAACCCCAGCGAGCTCATCCTCTACTGCAAGGACTTCCGCATCGTGCGGTTCAGCTTCGATGAGGCCGGTCCCGAGGGCGCTAAGAAGGTGAATGTGGTAACGCGTTACCCCAGTGTGTTGTCTGAATAACTGGGGTCGATCAGGCATGCTGTCAGCCTGGCTCCGCCCGCCTACGTACTTCTGCTCAATATTCATTTCCCTTCAGTACTACGTCTGGGTTTGCGGGTTTTCTCCGGTCGAATTTTGCCAGTCCAATCAGCGAACAGAGGGAGTGGCTGAGAGCAATGACGTTGAGGTCGTGCGCTAGTTTGAGTTGTAGTCAGACGTTAGCCATTGGTTAAGGCAGATCCAGAGTGGCACTGGGCAGATCCAATAGTCTTAAACTCCAACAGACACCCGCCTTCAAGTGAGTTAACGTTTGTCAATGGAGAGTGGCCAGACTCTCTGTGCAAATGAAATGAAGTGAAGTACGAGAGTCTGGTAGGACCAGGCCATGCCGAGGTCACACCAGTATAAAACCCCAGTTTGGATGCTGGGATCAAAAGCCAGCCTCGGTAGGTAGTGACTGACCAGGGGAACATGTGACTGGGTAGAACTTTAGATTCAGCACCACGGGCCGGGGAACAAGGCCTCCATTCAGCCACGCGCTCTATGACCTCGCCGGGCCGCGTCAGGGCAGAGTCTGACGAGGGCGAGACAATAATGGGTGTTGGTTCTGCACATGCTGTAATTATGGATGTGGTTCTGATTGTTTTGCACTGATTGTTGCGTTTCCTCTTTGGAGGAAAAAATGGTATTAAAGATCACGTTGCTCTGACACCTCATTCCATTAGCTCGCTGGTGTTTTTAGTCTCGTTCCAAAATAATGAAACATCAACAAAATCACAGCCTATATCTGATATATTCTACGAATGAAAGATGCTGCCCAGCCCGTACCTTTCTTTGTTTACAATAATTGTAATCAAGTACAGGGCCACCCGCCCACTGAGCTACGCTACGCTAGTTCACATCACACAGTCACCCAGACAGTTGGAGTGCCCAGAACTCTGTTATTGACTGTAGGCTGTGGGCCAGGGTTTGAGTCTGGACCAGCATGTAGCTGGTTTGGTTCCCTCCTATGGCGACCAGCTCAGAAACACTACTGAACTCCGGCCCATTAAAAAAATAAATAATAATAATACATTTTAGTTTCGAAATCCATCTGGTGATTGAATTACTCTCCCTAAAGGTAGCACATGGCACCACCTTGGGCATGGAGGCCATGTTTCTGCCCCTATCCTTAGCCGTCTATTTAAGGAAACCACACACGTAATTACGGTTTCCTCTTAAAACGGCCCTTGTGTTTTTATTGTGCAGTATGGATTGAAGCCAATCTATATAGATCTCTCTGCCGCTGGAAATGACAGAGCTGGGGCAGCACGGCTATTTCTAAAATGCACACACACACGCTCAGATAAACTGAGGAAATTGGAAACACAAATGGGAAGAAGCTAATTAATTTAGGATCAAAAGTATTATTTATTTGGAATAGGATTCGATGAGATCTTAAAAACGACTAAACCGAATTCCATTCTTATGTGTGTGTGTGTACTCAAATCTCAAATAACAATCCAGATTTCTTTGAATATTCAATGTCAACCACTCCAATATTATAGCTTTTTATAGAACCTAATTTTTATCATATTGTATTGAAAATCCAAAAAGTGTGTTCTGCGTGTAGATGTTTCTTGCTAAGGATCTCCGGTCTCTCCCCTCCAGGTGTGCCTGGCCATCGCCCACTACTCTCGGCCCGCAGACCCTCAGCTGCTGTTTGGCTTTGAGCTCATCGGGACCCGATACCTGGGCTCCTCAGGTACGCTCTGACCACAGACTGTACACTCTCAGGATCCTTTATCGTCAGCCAATGCCCTGTTGGATTGGATTGTGTAGGGCTGCACAATTTATTCATATGAATCTGAATCGTGATTTTTGGCCTCTGCAATAAGCTAATCGTGGAAAGGCTACAATTCATTGGACAATTTTTCTTTTAAAATGAAAACATGAATCTCATTTTGTTAATGGAAATAAAAT
Organism: Gadus chalcogrammus; assembly: GCF_026213295.1. NCBI lineage: Eukaryota > Metazoa > Chordata > Actinopteri > Gadiformes > Gadidae > Gadus > Gadus chalcogrammus. The sequence goes on from NC_079425.1 coordinate 1,988,875, forward strand.
GACAAACCATTACAACTCGGTAATTGCTTAATTGTTGTTTTTTAGAACAGTTTGTGCCACAGAATACATAGAGAATCGGTTATCTTTCAATCGCACTGAATAATCCCAACCACGATATCGAGCCAAATAATCCCAATCAGAGTCCGTGTCATAGTGGGTCAGCCCAGACCGTGTGTGTACCTCGGTGTGGCTCCGCCCTGACCGTGTGTGTACCTCGGTGTGGCTCCGCCCAGACCGTGTGTGTACCTCAGTGTGGGTCCGCCCTGACTGTGTGTGTACCTCTGTGTCTTTGTTGGTCCGCCCTGACCGTGTGTGTACCTCGGTGTGGGTCCGCCCTGACCGTGTGTGTACCTCGGTGTGGGTCCGCCCGGACTGTGTGTGTACCTCGTTGTGGCTCCGCCCTGACCGTGTGTGTACCTCGTTGTGGCTCCGCCCTGACCGTGTGTGTGTACCTCCGTGTCCCCAGAGGACGGGCTGAACGGCGCGCGGACCGCGGGGGGCTCGCAGACGCCCCTGTTCGCCTGCTCCTCGGACTGGGACCGGGAGATCAAGAGGACCGGCGCGGCCGAGTGGAGGTCAGCTCGGTGAACCAGGGCTACGGCGTGTCGCCCAGGTGGGACCGCCACGTCCGCCACAACACCAGTGGACGTGGATACTTACCTGTTAAAGAATCAAACTAATGGGCTGTGTTTTTACATTGAAATGAAAACAGGAATACCCTTCGGAATGAAGGGTATTCCTTGTTTCCGCCGTGTTGTCCGAAGAACAAATATGACAACAGGGCTGAAACAAGGAATACCCTTCGGTATTCCTTGTTTCCGCCCTGTTGTCATATTCTTTCTTCCTCTTTTCCCCCTCAGTCTCCCGGAGTTCTTTGTGGTTCCCACCTCCCTTGCAGACCAGGACCTGAGGCAGTACGCCGAGGCCTTCAGCGGCCAGCGCCTCCCTGTGAGTACTCCTCCAGACGTAGTGTCCCCTACTGCCTCAGCACTGTTGGTACTCACGCCACTTATTAAATCACATTGAACAGAACAGCTGCACCTGGTTGTATTGGGGGGAAAAGCAGGTTTGTTCTCTGGGTCTTCTGTCTGACGCGCGTCGTTCACCCTCGCTCCAGGTATGGTGCTGGAATCACCCTAACGGCAGCGCCCTCAGCCGCATGGCTGCCATCACTGACCCCCTCCAACAGAAGAGGCTGGATCAGAGGTACGCTGGGCCGCTGGGCTCAAGCAGTAGGTCCTCCTTGTTCACTGGCTTTAGTTTGAACCCAGACGCTGATCTAAGAGGAATATGTCGATTCATAACCAGACAGACGCCCAGCTCTGGTAACGCGGTGTCCAGTTGAGTCCGGTTATTTGAGGGGTGTTCTGCCAATATGCACATTTATTTTGGATATGGTTTGGTTATAAAGTCGTAGAAACATCCTGCCTCCAATGTAAATAAAATATTTGATGGTTTAGTTCTCTATACTGCTGCCAGTGTTAACCAGGCACACAGGATGTGTGTTTTTACCTTAATGGGGTGTTAGTGTGTGAGTGTGTTAGTGTTAGTGTGTGGGGACTAATCTAACTCTCAATTCTCTGAAATGCGACCAACTTCAGTGACCAAATGACCAATCGATCTTTTCCTATTCAGAGGGTGCTGTTGCATTTATTTTTAACCTCTGTGGACTCGGTTGGTGAATGAGTTATGGCAAAGGTCTTCTTCTCTGTGGTCCTAGAATCTGCAACGCCATCATCAAGAGCCACCCCCAGCGGGGCGACGTCCACAAGGCAGACCTGGACAAGAACCTGCCCAACATCCAGCAGGTCCACAACAGCCTGGTCAGGCTCAGGCACATATGTGTGATAGGTGAGACCCCTTAGGTGTGTGTGTGTGTGTGTGTGTGTGTGTGTGTGTGTGTTGTGTGTGTGTGTGTGTGGTGTGTGTGTGTGTGTGTGTGTGTGTGTGTGTGTGTGTGTGTGTGTGTGTGTGTGTGTGTGTGTGTGTGTGTGTGTGTGTGTGTGTGTGTGTGTTAATATGTTTCTGTCTGTTTGTTTCCAGACCCTTTTGAGGAGACTGAGGAGAAGTGGCTGTCGTCGGTGGAGAACTCCCAGTGGCTGGACTATGTCCGGTGGGTCAGATAGGATCAGACCTCAGCACCTCCCAGCTGGGATGGGACCTGTTTTGGGTTTAAATTATTTTGAATGGCAACATTTTTTTTAAAATAATTAGAAAATATATGTCCGGTAGGTCAAATATCACCAGACCTGCACCTGTTTTGGATTGACATTATTTTCAAGAGAATGTAAATTATTTTACATTCATCTTCAAAATAATGTAAATGTTGGTATGGGTAATTAATTAAACCTATACCTCCCATTTTGACTGCACGTATTACTAAACCGAGTTGAGGTAATATTGTTAAACAATGTGTCGCTGGTTAGGTATGCTCCTTCATGACATTCCACCCTCTACCAAGCTCATTCTCTCCCAACGCTCCAGTACTCTCTGCTCCTAACCACCAAGGGAAAAGGAGCATTACTCACGGATAACATTAAATCAGGAACAATGCTGCTGCGAGCATGTCTTAGCGTCCTACCTGGGAGGCATGTGGACACTCGAACTCTTGAGCAAAGGTTAACCGTGTGTGTTGTTATGGCTTGCAGGACCTTCCTGAAACATTCTTGTGATGTGGTGTACATTCTGGAAGGGCTGAACGCTTCGGTCATTCTGCAAGGTAACCCCCCCCCCTGTGTGTGTGTGTGTGTGTGTGTGTGTGTGTGTGTGTGTGTGTGTGTGTGTGTGTGTGTGTGTGTGTGTGTGTGTGTGTGTGTGTGTGTGTGTGTGTGTGTGTGTGTGTGTGTGTGTGTGTGTGTGTCCAGGAAGAGCAGGAAAAAAAAGAATGTTGGACACACCCTGCTGCTCCTCCACATCTCAAGTTCCTAACGGAAAAATAAGTTATTTGAATTGAACTAAAGAAATAATAAGCTATTCTGGCCTATCCAAAATAAGTCTTACCTACAGCCCCTTTAACGATGTGATTAAACCTGTCTAAAGGACTCTGTGTCATAGAGCCTGTTGAATATGAACCTGGCTTATCTCTCTGTGACTCTCTTTGTCTCTCCTCTTTGTCTCTCTGTCTCTGTCTCTCTCTCTCTGTTGTCTGTCTGTCTGTCTGTCTGTCTGTCTGTCTGTCTGTCTGTCTGTCTGTCTGTCTGTCTGTCTGTCTGTCTGTCTGTCTGTCTGTCTGTCTGTCTGTGTCTCTCTGTCTGTCTGTCTGTCTGTCTGTCTGTCTGTCTGTCTGTACTCTCTGTCTGTCTGTCTGTCTGTCTGTCTGTCTGTCTGTCTGTCTGTCTGTCTGTCTGTCTGTCTGTCTGTCTGTCTGTCTGTCTGTCTGTCTGTCTGTCTGTCTGTCTCTCCCTCCCTCCCTCTCTCCCTCCCTCCCTCCCTCTCCCTCCCCTGCACCCTTCCAGAGGAGGAGGGCCGGGACCTGAGCTGTGTGGTGTCCTCCCTGGTGCAGATCATGGTGGACCCTCACTTCCGCTCGCTGTCGGGGTTCCAGAGCCTGGTGCAGAAGGAGTGGGTGATGGCGGGACATCGCTTCCTGGACCGCTGCAATCACCTGAAGAAGAGCGATAAGGAAGAGGTAGGCCTGCAGTGTGTCGCCCCGTAGCGTGGGAATGAACAAAGCGGTACTCTACACCTTATACAAACGCTGCTTGGTGATGCTGGAAACGGAGCATGTTGGTGTAGTATCACTCTGATGTTTGGGGAGAACGATGCGTGAACATGGGGAGAGTGAAGTGTCGGTCGCCCCCAGACGGTGGAGCACGTCTTAGGGAGAGTGAAGTGTCGTCCCTGCCCCCAGACGGTGGAACACGTCTTAGGGAGGGTGAAGTGTTGCCGCCCTCAGACGGTGGAGCACGTCTCAGGGAGAGTGAAGTGTCGCCCCTGCCCTCAGACGGTGGAGCACGTCTTAGGGAGAGTGATGTGTCGCCCCTGCCCTCAGACGGTGGAGCACGCCTCAGGGAGAGTGAAGTGTCGCCCCTGCCCTCAGACGGTGGAACACGTCTCATGCGTTCCTCTGCGTCTCCTGACGCCAGCCTTCCTCACGTAGTGATTGATTACTTCCATTTTGTTCCTCCCCGCTCCTGCTCCAGTCTCCGCTGTTCCTGCTCTTCCTGGACTGCGTGTGGCAGCTGCTGAACCAGTACCCGTCCGCCTTCGAGTTCACAGAGACCTACCTGGCGCTGCTGAGTGACAGCATGTGGGTTCCTGTCTTCAGCACCTTCCTCTTCAACGGCCCAAAGCACCACGCAGACACCATGCACGTAAGAAACACGGCAAGATGTTCCCTCAGTTCAGTGTGTCCCTGCAGACTCCCCTCGGGTAGAAGTGTGTGTGGGTGATCTATTAAAGTGTTGTTCCAAGTATTACCCGTCCTCATGAGATGTATTGATGTGACTACATTCTTATTTTGAATGAAGTAGTGGATTGGGTAGTGATGTAAATGGTTGCGATAGTTGTTTCTAAATCTTTTTCACGAAAGCTGCTATTTCCGGTTAAATGTTGTGTTTCCGTGTTGTCTTGACTCCAGGACTTCCTCGAGGATAAGAAGATCACACTGGGTGAGGGGGAGGAGCTGTGTCTCCCGCCCGTCTGGGACTGGTCCCAGCAGCTGTCCGTCACGGACCAGGCCCTGTTTAATAACCCCATCTACGTGGGCAAGGCGGCGCCCTACGCTCACAACGGAGCGGTCAAGTCCTTCAGACGCACAAAGGTCAGTTGGAAGGACTCTCCGTTAAACACAGCTCCCCTAGTGGGGACATGGAGGAGGACTCTACGTAACACAGCTCCTCTAGTTGGGACATGGAGAAGGACTCTCCGTTAAACACAGCTCCCCTAGTGGGGACATGGAGAAGGCCTCTCCGTTAAACACAGCTCCCCTAGTGGGGACATGGAGAAGGCCTCTCCGTTAAACACAGCTCCCCTAGTGGTGGTATGGAGAAGGACTCTCCGTTAAACACAGCTCCCCTAGTGGTAGTATGGAGAAGGCCTCTCCATTAAACACAGCTCCTCTAGTGGGGACATGGAGAAGGACTCTCCGTTAAACACAGCTCCCCTAGTGGGGACATGGAGAAGAACTCTCCGTTAAACACAGCTCCCCTGGTGGGGACATGGAGAAGGCCTCTCTGTTAAACACAGCTCCTCTAGTGGGGACGTGGAGAAGGACTCTCCGTTAAACACAGCTCCCCTAGTGGGGAACATGGAGAAGGCCTCTCTGTTAAACACAGCTCCCCTAGTGGGGACATGGAGAAGGACTCTCCGTTAAACACAGCTCCCCTGGTGGGGACATGGAGAAGGCCTCTCTGTTAAACACAGCTCCCCTAGTGGGGACATGGAGAAGGACTCTCCGTTAAACACAGCTCCTCTGGTGGGGGTATGGAGAAGGACTCTCCGTTAAACACAGCTCCCCTAGTGGGGACATGGAGAAGAACTCTCCGTTAAACACAGCTCCCCTGGTGGGGACATGGAGAAGGCCTCTCTGTTAAACACAGCTTCTCTGGTGGGGGTATGGAGAAGGACGGGAAGATACTGTCAACCAGTTCCAGTCATGTGTCGATGGAAGAACAGCACATTCGTTCCTTTAGTACGGAAAAGTGAAACATGTTCTCCATCTTATTCATCCCATTCTGTTATTTTTACCGGTACCCAAGTTTCCACTTGACGACCCTGAGTTGATTCTCTAACATTTCAGAACAAGGAAGAGAGAAGCCCTTTGCGAAGTTAATTGGCTCTAGTCTTGTAAAAAAAAAAAAAAAAAAAAAATGAACATACCTATGATATTTATTTACAATGAGGGCCTTTTGGAAGACGCTTTTATCCAAAGCGACTTACATTAAGTACATTAGTCAGAAGAAGAGGAACAACAATATATCGCTGTCGTTACAGTAAGGATATTCAGAGAACCAAGCACTAACAATCACTAGGGTTAACCCATTCCCGGTACACAACAAAGATAGTTGGGATAAGAAGCGACACAATGCTAAGGACTATTTTTAAGTGCCAGGACGTACCACACACACTAATGCCGCTTTTCCACTGCATGTTACCAGCTCGACACGACTCGACTCAACTCGACTCAGCTCGCCTTTTTTGCGTTTCCACCGCGAAAACATGGTATCTGGTACCTGAAGTGGCTGCTTTTTCTAGTACCACCCGCCTCGCTCTAGGTTCCAAGCGGCTGAGCCGATGCTAAAAGGTGACGTCGGCAGACGGCCGGCCACTGATTGGCCAGAGAGTGTGACGAAGTCACGAGAGCGACATGGCAACCATGCTGGTAACAGCCATAGCAGCGCCGCAGCCAACATATTCCACTTCTTCAACATGCCAGCTAATAATACGAATACCATCGCATCGATGTTCTCCATTGTTGTTATGTGGGTTCTGTCCATGTTTGGGTTACGCAGGTGTTGTTTGCGTCGCGTACAAAAATACGTCACGGCCCTTTCGCGCAGCCGACCCCGCCCACGTCCCGGAGGTACTATTTGCGGTGGAAAAGGACCCGCGCTGCTACCGTGTCGAGTCGTGTCGAGTCGTGTCGTGTCGTGTCGAGTCGAGCTACATGTGCGGTGGAAAAGCGGCATAAGTACGTAAGAGGGGTGTGAGGGGGGGGTCCCGACATGTCTCTCATGTCTCCGCTCTTCTCTTCCCCTGCAGCATAAAACGTGGAGCTCCACTCTGCGAGGCGCGCCCCCCTCCCAGACAGGCTGGAGCTCCACCCTGCGAGGCACCCCCCCCGCCCTTGCACGCAACGGCCTGCAGGGCAGTCAGGGTACCCTGCCGCGCCGGAACTCCCTGGCCGCCCAGCTGAAGTCGGACCTGTTCCCGGTGAGGGACGTCCCCGAGAGCCCGTCGGAGCGCTTCGCCCGGGACTGGTTCTCGGGCCCGGCGGACCCCCAGGGGCTGCTGCTGCCCCAGCTGCTGCCCTCCCACCTGGCCCTGTGGCGGCTCTACTTCCTGCGCTGGGTGCCCGAGGCCGTCATCCCCCGCGGCGGCCCCGTCACGGCCGTCCACGCGGTCTCCCAGCTGGCCCACGAGATCGAGACGCTGCAGAGCCAACTGCGGCGCTACAAGGGCCCCACGCCGGGGAGCACGCCCCGGGCCAGCCCCGCCGGGGGCCCCCCCGGGACCCCCCACGCGGAGCCCAGTAGGATGTTCTTCAAGGCCGGCTCGCTGTACGAACCCTCGCCCCCCCCGGAGTTCCTCAGCTCCTCCTTTCCCTTCACCCCCGTGGGGAACCTGTGCCGGCCCAACCTCCGCGGAACGCCCATCAGCAAGCTCCTGAACGGGGCCAAGACGTGGCTCTCCACCGAGACCCTGGCCGGCGAGACCGCATGAGGCTTCAGGGCGTCAGGCGCACCTTGAGTTTAGTCTTCTTGTCCGAATCGACGCATTTAGAATGAGAGTTTGTTTGGGTTGTGGATTCATTGAGCTTGCAAGCTGGACAGTTTTCTCAAAGTTTTCACTCTAAGACCGTGGTTGTATGTTCACCTGAGCTTTAACACGTGTTGGTTCATGGGATTATGTTATAATCTAGAGTGTAAATAATGATCCACCATATAGAGGTGTATGAATTTCTAATTGGACACAAATAATGTCCACCCAGAAACTATTGGCTGAACCGTGATTTCAGTGGAGCTGTACGGAATCGGGACGTCCAACCAATCCCCACGATCGCTCCTGTTTGATATGCAAACGCATTTCAATGTCGTGGTATGAAAGGTTGTTGGCTTCTGTTGTTGCCGATTAAGTTTGTGCACGTCTGCTTGTGCGTGTCCATGTGTTCTCGTGTGTGCACGTGTGCTTGTGCATGTGCTCTTGCACGTTCGTCTGCTCATGTGCATTTGTGCTTGGTGTGCAGGGTTTGACATTCTTTATAGGATTTAGAGATCAGAAGTTCTTATCAATATTGGAATGTAAATACTCTCTGAATGCCGAGGCCTTAATGTACAGATGAGCGCTTCTTTAATGGAGGGGCTGTAGAGAAAACTATTTTGCAGAAAGGGAAGTAGAAAGTGACTGCTCAGCATTGTAATGTTAGGGCCTAGTTGGATTGAGATTGATTAAGCAGTTTCTTACGGTTTATTTTGCACAAGAAAACTACTTGCTTAAGGAAAGATAAAGGTAGCACATAGTTAAATGTTCAGGGTCTTAATTTTTTGGTTGAAAATCGTTTTTGTATTGAAGTAGAGAAAAGGACCTTTGTTATACTAACTTTAATGCAGATGACACTTTTATTACCGAAAATTAAGCTTTTGGGAGTTGAATCTGTGGTAGTAATTATTATTTTTTTCATAGAATTCTTAGATGGCTTGTGGTGTGCAGGTACTATCTATATGATGTATTTAACTAACAAGTAAATCAATTAATTACCTATGGAAGGTAAAAAGGGATCCTATAGTTTGATGATCAAACCATAAATGGGACCTTTGCATAGGCTGGAAACAGATTGATGTTTGAGTGTTTTTTGCAAACACTTACATGCAGGAAAGATTACTAATGGCTAGTATCCTCTCCCTGTCTACATTACAATAAACTAAAGTCTGTCGCCAGATTATCAATTGATTAACTTTAACAAATCTTAAGTTGTGCTTGAATTGTTTTATTGTAGGCCTACTTATAATAATGGTACTGAGTAACTTTTATGTATTTAGTTTGTATTTTATGAAGAGGTATTTATATACGGTTCTAACTAATTATCTTTATTGCACCCTGCTGTGATTGGACGAGGTCTCTGCTGTTATAGGGCAGTTTGATATAAATCAACAGCAAATACACCATTTTGAAGAGGAAGAATCGTTGTGCCTTTTGGGGAATTGGGTCTCTTTCTGTACACATAATAAACAATTTGTCTGTTTGTGGACATCAGATCTGAATTGTTTAATGCATTTTTACAAAATGTAAATTAAGTTAGAGGCCTATTTGAAAATGTAATTAGACTTTTTAGGGTGGAACGACCTGGACAGGGTTTTCTGTGACCTCTAATAAATAACGGTTTGAAATACATCCTCTTGTCATCTTTATCCAGGACATGCTAACAAGCAACTGCATTATTATAAAATAATCCACTGAGGAATAAATAGATCATGTTTGTGTCTCATGTGGGGACTTTCTTGAGCAACACATTTTACTTGTGATGTGGTGGAAACAAACGAAAGATTAAGCTTTTTCTTCTTCCCTTTTTTACTTTTAGTCATCAGAACAATAAAACCTCAAACAGGCCCGCGTGTAAGAATATAGCGTTTCACAGCGATGTCATCACAGGACCAACAGGTAATAACTCTCAGGGATCTCCTTCTTTAATGAAGGCAAAAGGTCAATGTGATATCTTCACTGGTTTAGTCAACTGGTAAGGTGACTAAACCATTGAAGATATCACATTGACCACATCGATGGTAAAAGGAGCAGAACCATGTATGAACGACGATCCGTTTGTCTGGGTTGACCCCTCTTAAAAAGGATCTTTGCTTTAAGGAACATGGTCTTTTGGACGTGAGCAGCATTAATTTATATGGTTGGACTTCTTAAAAATGGTTAATAAAAATGGATATGGTGTAATCAGGATCCATACAGTTCCATCCGTTCATTCATTTTAATTCGTTAATTAAAAGCATATAAAAAAAAATATATAATTTATTTTTTATTGTTCACAATGTAAATGAAAGTGGTGTATCCAAAATAAGATTAAAAGGTTTGATGTCAATCTCTCCGGTGGTTTCATTTTAAAAGAGATCAACATCCGGATTAAAGATGTTTAACATCAGGATTAAAGATGTTTAACATCAGGATTAAAGATGATTGACATCATCAGGATTAAAGGTGAATAATGAGGCGGGGATGTGATGCTCTACGTGACGTCACTCTCAGGCGCCTCTGTCACGGCCCTCTGCGACGGCCTCCGCTCCCCATCCCTGATCCGGCCGCGGCTTCTTCTTCATCATCTCCACCCTTCAAATGCAAAGTGTGCTCGCAATGACATCGGGAGGTACGTGAACAACCGTTTCCACAGACGAGGTGTTCCTCAGCTGGTGTCTGTCGGTCTTCTGCTCCGCGAGGACTGAGGTCTGGAGCTGCTAGCGGAGTTAGCGTTAGCTCTGATGCTAACACCTTTTAGCTCTGGTAGCTTCCATTGATGCTCACTTTCTCCGTCACTTTCATCAGTTAAATCGGAGGGTTTTCTATGGTTATGTTAACGTGTCCTAAAGAAGTAAGTCCCCGGTCCACGTCCCGGGTGTCTCAGGGGTTGAGACGCGGTTTGTTTTGGCAGTGACGACCTGCTAGTGACTTCACCACATCTCACTGATCATTAGCCCTCATTGGAATACACTGTACTGCTATAATAATAATAATAATACTATTCATAATGATAACTAATGGTTTACGTACACACATTGAAGCGTTGTAGTGGACAGGAGGTTTGGGCTGAGCTTAATGTTGAAAAGGAGTAGCCTGCTGTTCACTGGTTGGGATGTTTAACAGCATCCCCTGGCCTTACAGATGTAGTGATATATAGATACAGATGTGTATAAGATCTACCTCACTAGCATAAGACAAGAATATTAAACGAAGAAGAATCATATCTTGTATCATTCAAGATATCCAACTGCCACCCTCTTCTTCTTATCACGTATTCACTCTGTAGTTATGTGATCTTATAGAAATATAGTATATATATCAATTATTGTAAAACTATCATACAAGTCTGTGTAATAATGTTCTACTTTCATGCCAAGATGTCCGTTCTGATCCTGATGTTGGGTTGTACTGCCTCACTGTGTGTGTCGCTGACCGTCCCTTTGTCTCCAGGCAGGTTTGTGAATGCGGTCGGCCGGGTGATTTCAGAACTGGATCCTGAGGGGCGTCGCTGGCCTGAAGACTCTGTTCCCCGACAGTAGAGCTCCTCCCTCGCCCAGAACACAGCCATGAAGCAAGCTCAGGAGCGCAACCAGGAGTGCCTGCCTCCCAAGAAGAGGGATATCCCCGTCAGCAGCGGCGGCGGTGGTGGCGGCGGCGGCGGCGGCGGTGAGCCCCCAGGGACCAGTCTAGGAGGAGGAGGAGGAGGAGGAGGTGGGGGAGGTTGTGGAGGGGATGAGGTGGCCCCCCCCCAGAGCTCCGGTCCCAGCCTTGACGCTCAGGGAGGGGCCAGCTCCGGGGATTGGCTGCGCGCCCAGACAAGCCTTCACTACGGGATGGAGAGTTCTGAAAACATACCAGCCGTGCCTGTCGACCAGTACAGCATGCTCTACAAAGTGGCCCTCCCCTCCGGCACCTACTCCTCCTCCAGCCTCCACCCCGTGCTCAGCCATATCTCCCCTGCCTACACGGTGCACTCCCCCCTCATGCAGCATCCAGGGATCCCCTACCCCCCGCTGGGCTACGCCCAGATCCCCCACTCCCAGCTGCAGTTCGTCAGCCCCTCCTACGCCGCCGTGCCGTACGCCGTGCCCCCCGGCTTCGTCCACGGCTCCATCCTCTCGCCCTCGGGCGCCCTCTCCCAGCCCCACGCCGTGTCCCACCTCGTCCCCTACCCCTCCGTCATGCAGGAGGGCGTCGTCTCCCCCCCGTCCCAGCAGCAGGTGGCTGCTCACACTTTTACCAAAGTCGGGGGGTCGGGCGGGATCCCCCTGATGCTGACCTCGGAGCAGGCGGAGCTCAGCGCCCGGGGGCTGCCGGTCTACTACCGCCCCCAGGGGGCGCTGGCGGGGCCGGAGGTGCTGAGGGACGCCCACATGGTGCAGCAGGAGACCCAGGCCAAGATGAACGGAGGGGAGGGGAGGGAGGACGCGCTCTATAAGGGCAGGACCTCCCGGCTGCTCCAGGTGGCTCCGGGGGGCGGGGCGCTGGACTACGGCCCGGACCGGGGCCTGAAGGACCGCCGGGGGGAGGACCGGCACTCCCCGGGCCAGAGGAGCACGCCCGACAGCGACCTGGAGGTGAGGCGGTAGGACGTCCGGCTTTAGGGGCTCCTCGACGTGTTAGGATGCATAAAGGTTTATCATCGGCTAAATTCATTTATTATTGCAAATACAATTTTGGAACACAACATTTAAAGGAGAGACATGCACACATGGTGACAGTAGGCTCTACAAATCAGTTTATTACCTAGAGTAGAACCTAGAGTGTACATATCTTTCACTTTCTATTACTGAGCATTCAACTTCTTTGCTCCCGTTGACAGTTTCTATTCCAGAATTTATCTGGAATCGAAACTAGGCGACGTCAAATAAAGAACTCTGCAAATAAACAAACAACACAAAACAAGTAACCCCACAAGGACTGCAACTAGGATGGTGATGGTGTTTAAGAACTTAAACTGAAACCCCTCCCTCTCAGCTCCAGCAGGCGGGGGCGCCCTTGTCGGGGCCGGGCCACGGCGGGGGCCGTAAAGAAGTGTCCTTCGCGCCGCTGAACCTCTCCCAGGGCTCCCAGAGGGCCCGCGAGGCTCACGGCGACCCCACGCCGGAGCACTCCGTCAGGGCCGCGGCGTACACGGGCCACGCCGTCAGCTACGGGGACCCCCGCTTCGCCGGCCTCCAGCAGCAGGGGGCGCTGCCGGGCCACGCCGTCATCCTGGCCAACGGACAGCCCGTCCTTATCCCCATGGAGTACCAACCGCAGCCGCCGCCGCCGCAGCAGCATCACTACGCGTGCCAGCCCAACGACGTCTCGGCCATCCCTTCCTTCAAACCCTCTGACCCCCCAGCCAGAGTGTGCCTCTCTGAGCGGGCTGTGGTTGAGCTGGCCACAGCTCAGCAGCAGCAGCAGCAGCAGCAGCAGCAGCAGCAGCTGCTGCAACAGCAGCTACAGCAGCAGCAGCAGCAGTCCACCCACCACGCCCCCCCGGGGGCCGCTCAGGCCCCCCCGGGGCCCGCCGCGGCCTCGGGGCCCGGCAGCCCGTCCCACTTCATGAAGGGGGCCATCATCCAGCTGGCGACGGGCGAGCTGAAGCGCGTGGAGGACCTGCAGACGCAGGACTTTGTGCGGAGCGCAGAGGTGAGCGGCGGGCTGAAGATCGACTCCAGCATGGTGGTGGACATCCGGGCCAGCCAGCAGAAGGCCGGCCTGGTGGCGCTGCACTTCACGGTGGGCGAGCAGCAGAGCAAGGTGACCATCGACGTGCCCCCCGAGCACCCCTTCTTCGTGTTCGGCCAGGGCTGGTCCTCGTGCACGCCGGAGCGCACGGCACAGCTCTACGGCCTGGCCTGCCACCACCTGCAGGTGGGCGACGTCTGCGTGTCCATCACCCTGCAGCAGCAGGTCCAGACGCAGCCCCCGCCGCCCCCGAAGCAGCCCCAGCAGCACCACTACCCCCAACTACTACAGCAGCAGCAGCAGCAGCAGGGCCTGGCCCGGACTCCCAGTAAAGCCAGTACTGGTCCCAGCCCGCAGCCCATGGGCCCGCCCGCGCCCCAGCAGCCCCGGCTGCAGGCCCAGTTCCGGATAGAGCGCATGTACAGGGAACAGGACAGGGAGAAGGAGGCGCCAGGCGCGGAGAGCGTGGCGCCCTCCCGGCCCAGCGTGCCCTCGCCCTCGGCGGAGCACGGCCGCAGCCAGAGCAGCAGCTTCCATTTGCACACAGAGGGCCCCGCCGCCCAGGGGCCCTCGGCCGTCCTGCTGGGGGCCGCCCAGGCCGGGCTGAGCGCGGCCCAGAGGCGCTGGTCGGCCCCGGGCCTCCAAAGATGTGTGATAAAGGGCGGCGAGGGCCCGCACGCACAGACCAGGCCCTCCTTCGTCCCCCAGGAGGTGAAACTGTCCATCGAGGGGCGCTCTAACGCAGGGAAGTAGCACCAGGAGGAGTAGGAGTCCTACAGACGCAGCCAAAAGAGAGGATGAGTGGGGGCCGGAGGGAGGAGGTGAGAATGGAGCCTCAGAATGTTTGAGATTTTGCACACTTACCGAGACACAAAATGGCCGTTGTTGTTCTGTGGTCTTAAGGATTGCTCTGTGGGTTCAGCCGGCAGTCAGGCCCGGCCTTAAGGTCCTCTCCGGCCCGGGGGGTCCGGGGGGGGGGGGGGGGGGGGGGGCGGAGCAGGTGAATCTGGAGCATGTAGCTGGTCAAACACCGTTCATAACCCGGAGACGGTTCGATTATCCTCCTTACCTCACCTCCACTTCTGCATAGCCATCACTTATCTTTGTTTCACCCAACCCATTTCACCACAACATGAGATACGGAGAATGTGATCTTGGCACAACTGTTAGTTCAATCGTTGTTTTTTTTTAATCAATGGCCACTACCACCCCACCCCCCCCCCTTGTTTTAAGCTCCACCTACAGGGGGTGGGAAGTTGATGTGACCAATGCCAGGACTCTGAGGTGATGTGTGCCATGTATTCGTCTCTGTTGCCCAAAGACCACTAGGAACCCTAAGGCCTCGTCTACATTCCCAGTCGGAGGAGAAGCATATTCCCAGAGGTTTAGGTTTAGTGGGAGAAGATTGCCGTCACATAATCAACCGCCAATCAAGGGTCATTTAGAACAATCATTCAATTAGCATCACACCCCTCGCTGACTAATTAAATCTCCCCCTCTTAGAAACCGACACCGTTTACAGTTTACCCAGAGTGGGGACGGACATATTGTTGGGGTCATATCACGCATCAGAATATTACCCTCTGGGAAATGTTAACATAGAATTTCACATCTTGGAGTCAAGGCCATCCCTTTTAACGTCTATGCCTCAGAAACTCACGGTGAGACAGTCACTGCAGGCCGTTCTTTGCAGTTAAAGTAGTTTAGTTGCTACTGCTCATTCATCGAATCAGCCGAGAGAATTCCTTGTCTCCAGAACTGTCTGCTTTCTGATGGACCGTCTATTTGCAAGAATTCGCTAATCAACTAGAGACCATAAAAGGTTCCTCTAAACGCTCGTATTGTGGCCAACAAATCAAAGACAGTTGATGTTTCCCTGGTGGATTGAACTCCACATGCCTCCACCTTCACACTCAGGAGGAACCCCGGTTCTGCATACATGAAGTCTTCGTCCAGGAGACCACAGCTTTAGTAATGGCTCTGGGCACTCAGACCCTTCTACACAATCAAAACCTTTTTAAGAATGTAAGGCTTGTTTTTCAGTTCTTTTGTATCACCGTTTTATATCGGCGGCGGGTTCGGGTGGTTTCGATGGAAACATATTTCCCACCGTTCTTAAAACTGTCGGGTGACATTGTTAAGATGGGAAATAGCTAAATTTATGTTTTAAAGTATTGTTACATGGGCTGCAAGTGTACTTTTATCCACCCACTGATCCAATGCCAATACCATGGACAGAAACATGGTGATACCCCTTAACATATCTGCAAATTGAACTGGGCAAGTTTGGGAAAGACAACTGCAGAATAAATATTCCCTTATGTATTCGGAACAGATCGTCTCCCACTTTTCTCTTTAACAGGCATGCATGTGGGAGACAGTTCAAAACGTTTTGGATTAGAGGCATTGATGCTAATCGAAAAACATTTTAAGGTGGAACTCCTAGAATAAATTCCTCCATGGGGCTTGTTCTGTTTTTAGGATTCATTAAAAACTAGCTTGCAAATTAACACTGTTGTATAATTTGCACTGTTTGCTGTTTAGCCAATGTGGGTGCTGCAGGTTCAATCTTCTGAGAGGTTTTAGACTTGTCACTGAACTGAAAGATTATTAAGTGCAATTAGACCATGATGATAAGAATCAAATGTAAACATTATTATTACAGGCTTGCATTCCACACAAACATTCCTATGATCAACTGTCAGACCCTGGCCCGGTGAGACCATCCTGATTCGTTCACACCCGGATCAGTCTGGCCTCGACCCAATGGTAATGCTTTCCAAGGTGTTTTAATTGATTGGCCAATCAGGGCTTGGGGGGGGACTTTCATCTCATGACAAACAGGGCGCGGTAGATTTAAAGTTATGGTGTGTTCCTGAATCCTCGAACGCCATACTTCCGAGTCGTAAGTCGAAGATCTCGCAGCTTTCTTGCAGCATTTCTCGAAGGCACACTCCCTTTTTGTCTTCATCTTTCGAAAATCTGAGAGTAGACCGAGAGCAGTGATGACGCTCTCAACAAAATGGCTGCGCCCGTGAAGAGATGTATTTTCTTTGTATTTGTACAATGTTGTTCATTTAAAACTACTTTATTCCGTTCACCAATTTATCCATTGCATGGTCTTGCTGTGCGTGCAATACAATGTAAAGTTGTGGTGTTTGTTTTCGGGCCGGTTTGCTAAAGAGGCTAATGTAGCTAACAATAAACAACGACTAGCCAATTTCATGCCACAATCACAAAGACGAACGGGAATGCTATGAATGCTCCGAGACTGGAAGTGACGTCAAACATGCAACTCGGAAGGCTCGCGTCCGAGGATTCAGGAACAAACCATAAGCATAAACAATGGCGCCGTCACAAGCTTTAATCTGAAATAGACTTAAGAACGATGTTAAAAAATGAACAGAAAGCTGAACATTTAGCCGCTCCCATACGAATGGCTGCAAGCCAAGGCCAGGCCGTTGTTCTTTGCTAAATGCTAACCTGATCTCTGGATGGTCTCACTGAGCGACTGGAACCTGGTGTGTTGGTGTGTCCCCTTCTCTGCTCGGTGGCTTGAATGTTCTTTCTTACTGCTGTAAACATTTAACCTCACCCAATCTGTCTGTCGTAGGCTGATATGACGGGGTCTCGGACTTGGATACTATCCTTTTTTTTGTTTGGTATTTATGTGTTTGTGTCCACGTTGGTCGACCGTCGAGTTAGATCCCATGAGCTCCGCATCGTTTATCAGACGCTCGCCCCTGCAGTTCTGTTGACGTCCACCGGGGTCGGAGTCTGAATCTATCAAGTCTAGTTCATGCACTGGTACCCGGTTTGCAGGCTTTCATCAACATACAAATCACACTCTTAGGCCCACAGAATTTTGTAACGATTGATGGCCATTTAGGAACTTATTTTTCATTTTGAAATGCTATTGGCAATCTAGTCACACGTATAACTGGTATACATTTCACGTGGTCCTAGCATGTACTATGCAGTTACAACTCAAGTATTTTACCCTTCAATGTCCACGGCCTCCTTGGAAACGGAAAAGACTACGAGAGGCGAGTGGGTTCGTTGTTCAAGGCCGGAGCCACGCAGTCTTCTTTCCCATGCAGCCTTGAATGGCAAACTCAGTGTTTCATTCTGTTCACTGTTCTGTCTCGCAGTTTTTCGAGTCCCCACTTTGGCATTGTGGCTCAGATTAGAACATATCGTTGGAGCACAACGGCATAAGATGATCTGTCTAAAAGCGTGTCCTGTGCTCATATGGGTAGGAATGAGAAGCCACAGCGCGGCGTGGTAAAGCTTCAAATGCTTTCTGTGTACGGCCAAAACATCTCTGGCAGCAATGCCCTCTGGTTGGTACAGGTCTCTGAATCCGGGACCTGGTCTCTGAACCCGGGACCTGGTCTCTGACATGGTCTGTCAGATAATGCTCTGGTCCACTCCAGATCTCTGACCAGGTCTGTCAGATGATCCTCTGGTCCAGATCTCTGACCAGGTTTGTCAGATGATCCTCTGGTCCAGATCTCTGACCAGGTCTGTCAGATGATCCTCTGGTCCAGATCTCAGACCAGGTTTGTCAGATGATCCTCTGTTCCAGATCTCTGACCAGGTTTGTCAGATGATCCTCTGGTCCAGATCTCTGACCAGATTTGTCAGATAATCCCCGGGTCCAGATCTCTGACCTGGTCTTGGTCCAGGTTCCTGACCCGGTGTTTCCGGTGACCCCTGTTCTACTAATGTGATGGATCGATGAGCGCTCTTTATTCTATGTAATTGCACTAAAAGTCCTCCTTTACAGTGTTTTAAGATCAACTATTGGTAAATTGAAGTTTCCAAATATCAAGCACCCAAAAAAGTAAGGGAAAAAAAACTGTGCGTAATGTTTTCCTGTAGATATGAGTATTTTTTGTATGGTTTTATTCTGCAGCTTGTCGATAATGCCTTAAGGTGTGCTTTATACAAGGTGTGGATCAGATGTTCTATGCCCTGGCCTCAGCCCTGCTGGGGCCTCACTCCCCTGCTTTATACAAGGTGTGGATCAGATGTTCTATGCCCTGGCCTCAGCCCTGCTGGAGCCTCACTCCCCTGCTTTCGCTTTGCTCGTGTATCAACTCTCCCAGTGCAGTGTTTCACAACGTCAAAACACGCCCACAATAACCTTCTTCCCCTTAAGCATGATCGGTTCAATTCATTAGTTTCCTTGTCTGACCGTCAAGTTAGTGGAAGATGTTGCACTTTTAACATGATGTCAGGTGTGTGATGGAGGCTGTTCCTGAACAGGAGTTTAAACAGAGTGTCCGTGGTGTGTGAGCTGTGTCGGTATCTATCTTGAAGTCTACCAGGTTTCCTTCTTACTGGTTTATTGACGGTGAAAGTGAGGCAGAGAGTGTAAAGTGGTTTGCTTTTCAATGGAAAATGTTATTTTTATGGTAACCATTTAATGAATCGTTCATTTGTTTTGAAACACTTTTTTTTTTTTTGTCCCTTTGTGAATTAGTTTGGGCCTTAATATAATTGTATTTTGGTATCACTGTTACCAAATGAAATCAGGATAACGGGAACGGTTTAAGAATTTAAATGGAGATGTTTTCATATTGACATTGTTATTTTTGGCCCTTGGTGTTTGTGATGTGGAATAACATAAAAAGACCTAGCATCTGTTCTTTTTCTTTTTTTTTTACAACACAATCTGCAAAATATATGCAATGATGTAAATGTAACATTCAATCCTCAACTATAATCCAGGTTGTATGAACTTTGTATAGTCCGTTTTACTATTCTATGGCCGTACCGGTATGTATTGATTCTTTATCAGAAGCCTTAGAGTTGTGTACCCAAAGTGCTCCCTTAGACTACCCTTCACCTACCTGAAATTTAACAAAGCATTAATGACTATATTTTGTTTCATTTTTATTTCTACTTTTTTGGATAAAATAGATTTGTACTGTATATTTGTACCTCTTTGTGGACTACTTAGGTCTTCTTTGTTTTTTGTTGTTTTAATTCTATGTACTTAAGGACACAGATATTGTATTTTTATTGTTATGGCTAACTTCTTTGAGACGTTGCATTTATCATGTTTGTTAAGTAAACACAATATAATATATACATATATAAATATAAACTATTATCCTACCACTTTGCTTTCCGTTTAAGTTTTTTTTTTATAAAAGTGAGTGGAAGTGAAAATCTGAAATATCATTATGCATATTCTATAATACAAAGGTTACTATTTGCATCCAATAAATTTGATTTGAAAGTGTTTATATCGGTCCTCTGACTATTAAACTCATAGGGGAATCAACAATATTTAGTAGCACATGAAACAAGCCTAAATGCAGATGGTGCTTAAGGTAAGTTGTGTTGCACAGCACGGGGCCTGCCCTACATAAATGAAGGTGCAAATATGTTTTTGGTCCATAACTGGTAGGTGCTTTGTGCTCATACACTTTGACTAGTTTGATTAACTGTTGATTATTCTGATGTTTCGTTTTACATGAAAGATGGATCTAATACAGGCAGTGATATTCAATGTTTTATTTCCATAGTCTATTCCAAGTTGATAAGACAGTTACCCAGGGACTGTGGACACACCATCAATTCAGCCGTTCAATATGTAAGTACATTAAGCACATGTCCTCAGTTTAATCTCCAATTTTCTCCTTTTGGCCATTTCTGACAAATCGAAGGTCATGTAAACGCGTACATCAAAGCAAATCCTGATGGACAGAACCAAAGGCCAATTCTCTAACACCACCAGAAAGGAGTCATTTCCTTTTATTTAGAATAAAACAGTCAAGCATCAAAATAACAAGCTCATACTAAACCATAGGACAAATGCAGTTATTACAACATGCAATGCTTACCTAAAATCGAAAATCGATAAGCTCAGAAGAGAGAAAATGCATCAATACGTCCATTGCAATCATGGTTCTTCTGAACAAATATTTTAGTGTAGAATTCTTGGACTAGGGGACCTGGATGATCACATAAATACAAGAATCAAAAAAGTCACAATGGAGAATACCTAGTATTCAAAGTCTGACCTGTGTATAAACCCATGTAGAAATAATTGGATATCAGCGATCTGCCCTTGGGGAATCAAGGTGTCACCCTGTTTCTTGCACAACAGACTACCTTTAAAGACACTTCCTAGAGCACCCTAATCATGGCCTAGAATCCCACCTGTGGTATGAGATCCTCTGTTAGAGATCTGAGCTCTCACTGAGTTCAACTGCCTGAGTAGCTAAGCACTATATGAAGAATTATGTTCCGTTTTGATCTGCATAGTTTTCATGGAAAGTGACCTAATCTTTATCTCAATAAATATACCCCTGTTGCATAGAGGTTTAAAGCAGTCGTGGAATACAAGGTGTTCAAAAACAAAATAGGAATTACAAGAGCAACCTCACCTGTCATTTACATAAATAGCTTGTTAAATGAGCGCTAAACAGACAGGCCTGTAGTTCTTATGTCACATTTATGTAAACTGGTAGTTCGACCCTGGGAATATTTGCATCTGGAAAATGAAATTAGATGGATGGGTCAAAAACGTAACAAAACACCATTCAACGGTTGGAATTTATGAAATGTATATAATTAAGCACAATCAGATATGTTCACAAAAATATTAATATACACATCCTCTTGCATAAATATGTTGGAATGAGGTTATTTGATCCAAGACAATCTCTCCCTGTAGGGGCGTAGTGATTCATATAATGTCCAGTGCTCTGCAAACCAATGAATATAAAAAATAAAATAAATACAAAAATAAACGTATGGACCTGGAACTGACAACCACTCGTCTCCTGTCACAGAACCTGTCCTAAACATGTCAGTAATTTATGGATAGAATACACCATCAATGCTAATGCCCGATTCGGTTGTACATTTTAACTTGAGGTACTGTCGTATTGACTCCAAACCGGATCGGAGAAACACGGTTTAAACAATGAGAAAGTGGTTGGTGGTGGTAGTGGAACTCTTGAAGCCACTGAATGAGTATAGTCTGAGGTACTATCTCCTTCTGCTGAGGCTCTAAGGTCAGAGGTAACGCGTACGGTAACAGCAGCACAAATGGACATTTCATGGCCTCGGAAACACTTTGCACAAGATCACAGAAACTTGACCTACACATACTGAAATCACTATTTGGCAAAGCGTATGGAGGGTGATATTACGAGTGAAAACGGCATTTGGCAACGGAAAACTAGGAGGGGCCGTACGCATTGAGTTATACTGATATGGACGAGCTGTAATACTGAATACTGAATACAAGGCATGTTCAATATGAGCGCAGACACAGAAACAAGCTGAACCCCGAATTGAAACTCATGGTTCAGTTTGGACCCCTTTCCTCTCTGGGGGGGTCGTCCTGTTGAAGGTCCCTGAGTGACAAATGAGGAGGGGGGCCCGGTTATCTGTAGTGGATCGGTAAACGCTTGTGGTGGGGGGGCCGGAGATGGACAGGGGTAAGCCACGGTACGGGGGGGCCCCAGAGCCCCGGGCCCCAGAGCCCCGGGCCCCAGAGCCCCGGGCCCCTAGTGAGGTAGTTGTGTGGGTGAATACAGGCTGACCCGTGATGGCAGCGTAATGGGAGGTGGGGTTACCAGTAAACACGAACCGACCCGTGTGCAGGCGGATGGGGGGGGGGGCTCTCCGATCACTGATGACCGGTCCATGTGCAAAAACATCCTCCAGGGAGGGGAGTCAGTGTCCTCTTCGTCTCATCAATCTCTGTACAACATGCATGTATATCATCATCATCATCACCACGTCATTCACACAACACGGAACATTCTCCGTCCCGTCGGACGTGTTTATCTAAGACTAATAAATTATAAAGTAGTAGATTTTGTATATATCTTTTTTTTAAGCGGTCTGTTGTCCCGGTCGTTCCTCACAGACGGAAACAGGGTTCGATCGGCGGGGGGGGGGGGGGGTCTCGTCTCTATGGCGACCCGACGGCCCAGAGAGGCTGAGCAGAAGCGGTCCGTTGGGCCAATCAGGGCAGCTTCATGAAGAGGCCGTTGTCGATGGGCGGGCCGCCCATGGGGCAGGGGAACTGGAACAGGCTCATGTCGGCGGTGAGCGCGGCCATGGCGGCGGGGTCGTGCTCGATCTGCGTGCGCAGGGACGGGTCGATCTTCTCCAGCCGCCGCTTGATCCTCTTGGCCTCGCGCTCCCGGACCAGCCGGCACTGCCTCTTCTCCGGCGTCTCGTTGGCCCTCTTCAGCCGCATGGCCTCGCGGTCCCGCTGCAGCCGGCGCGACCGCTGGTCCTCCGACTCCTGCATGCGCTGCATCCTCTTGGCCTCGCGGTCCCGCAGCCGCCGCATCTGGCGCTCCTCGTCCGACTCGTGGGCGCGCTTCGACTTCTTGGCGGTGCGCTCGCGCTCCAGCCGCTGCGTGCGCGCCTCCACCGGCTCGTTCTTCCGGCGCAGCGCCCACTTCCTCATGGGCGACTGGGCGTCCACCAGCTGCTGGTACGCCACGCAGCTGTTGCAGAGCAGCAGCACCCCCGCCGGGTAGACGGGCGCCCCCGCCGGGCTCAGGATGTCTGGGATCTGAGGCAGCGAGGAGGACGACGAGTTGAGGGCGTCGGTGATGGAGCCCAGCGACGGGCCCTCCGAGAGGAGGCTGTCCGGGAGCGAGGGGAAGGAGGAGCCCTGGTCCCCGGGGCCCATCCCCGCGCCGTGGCAGGGCCGGGGGCCGGCGCCCTGGCAGGCCAGGGGGATTTGACACGCGTTGGGGCCGGGCCCCTGGCAGGAGCGGGCCCCCGGGTGGGCCATGGCCCCGCCGGAGAGGGACTGGGTCATGGCGCAGGCGTCGCGGCCGCCGCCGCAGTCCTGCATGCTGCTGGTGTTCAGAGCCTCCTTCAGCTTCTCCCTGTGGACAGAGGAGCAGGTACACACACACACACACACACACACACACACACACACACACACACACACACACACACACACACACACACACACACACACACACACACACAGGGTTCTAAACACCGTTCATATAACCGTTCCATAACGTTGGTCGCTTCAAGAGTGGAACGTACACGTCTTGTTTCGGGGAGAATGGCAGAAACATACGGTTTACCCCTTTTCTCTAAATTCAATTTATTTCTGTCACAGTGATAAAATGCCGTTTATTACCATTGTGACCATCATATAAGACAAATAAGCACGTTCAAAACTAAGTGTTTTGGGATTCACTGTCTCTTTAAGAGTCACACAAGACCCACCGTGACGGATGCTGCAATTCCCCTGGGAGTCATTTAAACATCAGCGTGCCCTCGTTGGCCACCCAGCCTTGGTACTACGGTGTAGTGCCTGCGTGGACATAATGTCCCCAACACAGCTTCTAACCACTAACCCAATAAAAGCTCAATAGAGTGGAAGGGATTTGCACTTCAAGAAACGATGACATGGTTTTTCAGAATGGCTAACAGCTGCTGCCAATTAAATTGGTCACCTCGTGGCCGATAACTATTGTCTAGATGTGTGTGTGTGTTGATTCATTGCCATGAATCAACTACCGTATTGGTCCGAATATAACACAGCCTTTTTTCCCCTCGAAATGGGTCCGAAAAAGTCGGGTCGTCTTATATTCGGGGTCTGGTATAGGGCGCGGGATCCGCGTTGCATTGTGGGACGTGGCGGCCATGTTGATGGCTACGCGAACGTTAACATAACGGCAGGTAGCGGTAAAGGAGGCCATCAACATGGCGGCCACGCACAAATTACGTCATGACACCCAAGCCCTATTCAGAGCGCAGTTTCTCTTCTTCGTTTCTCCATTTAAATGTCAATACACATTCGCGGCCGCATGTGGCCCCAGGAATTGGTTCCGGGAAGAAGTAGTCCAGCGTCCTTAAAAACCAGACCGTTACCGGTGTTTAAAGGCATTTAGAGACAAGTGGCTCAAAAGTGGGTCAGGTCAATCAACAACAGTGGAGGAGCTATGATGCCAATTTTTAAATAATGGTCGTCAATAAGGCAGAGTCAAGTAACAACTGCCAAGCTGCCAAGAAGTTCGGGGTCACGGAGTGTGACGTAAGAAAATGGCGAGCACCAAAACAACGTCTCAAAGATGCCAACAGTCAGCGCAAATCCTACCGTGGTCCTCAAAGTGGTTGTTTCAGTGAGGTTGACCTGAGAGTTTGAATACGTCAGAGAAAACGCGCTTTGGGAGGAGCCACTGGAAGCGGAGCAGCTGGGGAGCGATGACAGCGAGAGCGAACACAGCGGGCCAGAGGACGTGTGTGAGGGATAGAGCCGTCACATCGGAGGAGAAATTTGGCGAATTTTAGTTAAGTTTAGTTAAATATGTGGCCTGTATTTTCTCTGTTATTTAAAAATATTCACAATGTTGCTTGATATTCATTTTGAATCATACTGTACATATTTTGCCTTGAAAGTGCCGTGGCCTTTACTGGCATTATTATTATTGTCATTAATATAACAAGTGTTTAATTCACTGTGTTTTTAATATTGTTATTAAGAAAAGTTCTTTGTTCTGCAAATGTGGTCTGCAAATCTTTTTTTCTAAATGTTTGTGTTGAAAAACAGGGGTCGTCTTATAATCAGGCTCGTCTTATATTCGGACCAATACGCTACTCAATATACTGTATGTAAATTAGACATAATGAGAGAAACCTCCAAACACACCTCCTTCTGATGACGATAAACTCCACATGAGGCTATGCCTTATCAACGTTGTGTTTCTAACATATACATATACACGCCCCACTTCCAGCTGATTAGGGGGGGGCTGGTCAGAGGTCAGAGGTCAGGGGCGGACCTGTTGAGGTTGTCCATGTCGGTGAAGCGTGTCCCGCACACGGCGCAGTTGGAGAGGCGGTCCTCTGAGTGGATGAGGAGGTGGCGGCCCAGAGACCCCGGGGAGCTCAGCACGCGGCCGCACACCGGGCACACGTAGCTCTTGGTGTTGCTCATCATGGCGGTGTGCTGCCGGGGGGGAAGCACACGGTCACACACCGGCCTGGACGGGTTCTCACTGTGTTGGCAGTCACAGGCAGATCACCAACAGCAGCACCACAACATCGTTTCAGCAGAACTGTTTCACAATTGTTTTAAGAAATGGTCGGAATACAATCATTGTCGTATAATTGGGATTTTAGGAATATTATTTCCGTTAGAGCTAAAGGAATACAATGCGTTTCAAAAGGAAAAATGCAAGACAATCCAGTCAGTGCTGACCAAACAAACAAACAGTATCACTGTCATCGGTTAAACTGAAAAAAATATTATTTTGTTAATTAAAAAAGGTTACAAATTGACTGTACTAAATCAAAGAGTCGAGTGACCAGGATATTTCACCAGATTTACGAAGCATGCCAGGTCCAAATAATGGCTTCTCCGACAACAATGCTGTAGGCAGTATGTTTTATTTGAGGTTTCCGTTGTGGCTCCTGAGGTCTGTTTTTGTTTGGCCAGTGTGTTCTGACTCACTGTTGTCAGAGTACCCCGGGTTGCCAGTTATGAAACAAATTGGCACACAAACCAAGCGTACTGCAGCCAGGGAAGCGAACAAACTGGATGAACTGAGATTACACCAGAGTCTACCCAGCCCATAAAACCAAACAACTTCCTGAGACCGTTTAGAGCCAAGGACAACTTTGCTGCAATATTGAAACTTTTACTCAAAACAAGAGCAAGACTGAACCTCAAGATAAAACATATCCATGAGTACTGCGGTTTGCAGTATATTCAAGTAGATATACTTGAATATCGCATTGTTCCTTCGGTGTCCTTGTTAGTTGAATGCCTCTTACTGGGTGATCTCACCTGGTACACACGAGAGATGAGTTTCTCACCTGGTACACACGAGAGATGAGTTTCTCACCTGGTACACACGAGAGATGAGTTTCTCACCTGGTACACATGAGAGATGAGTTTCTCACCTGGTACACATGAGAGATGAGTTTCTCGGGGCTGCTGAAGTCCAGGGTGCAGAGGGGACACTGGAAGCCGTGGCCTCGTTCTCCCGCCTCCTCTCCGCTCTCCTGGGGACCACGAGACACCACAGGGGGGGGGGGGGGGGGGGGGGGGGGGGGGTCTTAACACGGGCAGCTGAAGCTTTGGTGAAGCCGCTAGCATGGCAGGAGACCTGTGACCCGTCGTGATGCACTGAGCCGGAGATGTAGTGGGGTCATGTTGAACACACTCTGGTGGTCGGCTGAGCTCAGACCGTAGTGTGGGTTGACTTGTAACCGGAAGGTTGCTAGTTCGATCCCCGGCTCCTCCTAGCTGATTGACAAGGTGTCTCTGAGCGAGACGCCTAGCCCTAACTGCTCCTGACGAGCTGGCTGTCGCCTTGCGCGGTCGACGCCACCGTCGGCGTGTGAATGGGTGTACGAACGAGTATGTGTAAGAGGCTTTGGGTGAAAGCGTCTGCTAAATGCCCTGGACGTTAGTGTGGATGTAAATGGCGACGAGTCCTCCAGGGCTCACCTCCTTGACTCCGGCTCCTTGCAGGCGGCACGGCGTGCGCTTGGCGCTCATGAGGTCGTCCGTGGAGGTGTTGGATGACGAGTCGTCGCCATGTTCGCTATCGCTGTCTTCTACAGAGGCAAACACAGCCCATCAATACACGCATGACAACAGGCACAGTGCAGGGCTGACTGGCTCCGCCCCCCCGCCCAGGTGGACCCCCCCCTCGGTACCTGAGACGCTGTCCTGCTCGTGCAGCGCCTGGGAGTGGATGCCGTGCTGCGCATTGCCCTGGATGAACTCGTCCCGGCCGTCCATGTTAATAGTGTGCTGCAGTCCTGTCATGCCTGAAGTGTGGAATGGCCCTGGAACAGGAAACAGGAAACACAGGAACATCAGCTCGGATCATGGAGTAGGATCAAGTGTTTACTTCACGATAAAGGGGGAAAAGATATTTCAGTGGACGAGTGGGTCGCCCACCTGTAATGCCCAGAGGCTGCTGCCTCAATTAACTCATAACCTCTTAGAGCGCACTCACACTAGGCAAAGCTACCCTGTACCGTACTCAAGTACGATTGCCCCCCCCCCCCCCCCCCCCCCACATCAAACTCTGTGCCGCTGGCCTGTGCTCACACTAGGCAATCTCAACTGGGCCGGAGTACGGTTGCCTCTTGTACATACGGTTGCGTATCCGTGCGTGTGTCGGCTCATTAGCATCTGTAGCGTGGCCTGAGCACACCTCTCCGAAGTGAACTGAGGCCATGGAATTTAAACGTGCTTGAGTACGGATGGAGCGCTCACACTGGTCAAACGATCTAGACTTTAGGGGGCAACCGTGCTCAGGCGCGGTACAGATGGCCTAGTGTGAGTGCGCTCTCAGACACAGAACTACATCTGGGGGGGCACGCGGAGCCGAGGCGGGGGGGGGGACTCGCTCAGGGCCCCCTCAGAGCTACGTTGGTCTGACAGAGCTTCTTTACATCGTTGAAATCTTTAGATGTCACCGGAATTGTGGCTTGAAATGTTTTTGCCGGAGGACGCGCAGTATCACTGACAGGAAAATAATTGATTATCCTTATCTTTCTGAAGCTATTAATTATTTATAAGTGATCGTATAGATATCAGGGGACTAAGTTACAGGCTTTTTTGCCCCCTTGTTATCAGTTTCAGGGGCATTTTGGATCATTTCCGGGGCAATCTTATTAAGTGCTGGGAATATGACATTTTTATACGTTACATCACAGATCAATAATCAATTGATAGAAAATGGGCCACATATTCTTAGTCCGAGTCATAGTATATATATCTAGTGAGCATTTAAAAAGGACCCAGTCATCCCAAATTCAAGAGCAGTTATATTCTATATGTTGCTGAACCGAACAGTGGGGTATTTGGAAGGTTGAATTTAATTTTTAACTAGTCATGTCTCATGACCATCCGGTGATAAAATGTTTGTATGTATTGCTGTACTATAATCAATCCGCTCAGAAATAGCAACAATGGAGCCTCCTCTACAGATACAACATAAGTGCTTTGAGTGTCCCCAACACTCGAGCCTTCACCGGATCCTGCACTCGTTCTTTTAAAGAGGACACTCACATTTACAGAATAAAAAGCCTATTCGTCTATAATTTCTACCTACTCTGCGATTATCAGACACTGAATGAAGAACACTGGTACAGACCACTCATTCAGCCAAATCCTGGCAATTTCTGTAAGCTGTATTTCAATACAACAAAGAAAGACCCCAGCAAGTGCCTTGGTACGATCCTGAACCCTTCATTAAGCGTGTGGCCTCTCTCTCACACGGCTGATCAGAACTCATCGAGGATGCTGATACAACGGCAGTGAACTAGTGGCCAGTGCATCCCTCCTGTTTACATCCCCACCCCCTCTTCTCTAGCACACACACACACACACACACACACACACACACTATCAGGGACCATACTGCAGTCCTGGGGGGTGGGTGTGGGGTAGCACATCCTGCTCTCTATCCCACATCCTAACCGCCTGCTCGTCAGTGAGCGTTCTCCTCCTCTCCCTCTGTCTGTACCTCTTTCTCTCCATCTCACCAGTACCACCCACGCACCCGCCAGCCTGGATGGCCCTCTGTTCTCTGCTGCCTGCGCGCCGCTCCGAGTGGCGCTCTCTACACCAGCAGCTCCGGAGCCTCGTAGCCCCATGTGCCATGTGGCTCCGTTACCCCCAGACCCCTGCCGTCTCACCCCATCCCCAACCCACCCGCTGGGGTCCTGGGTGGTTCCCCCCCCCACCAACATAACATCCTGTCTTATGCTTTTCCCTACGATCTGGAGAGCAAATGGTGGAGGAGGTCTGGAGTGGAGGAGGAAGAGCGACTCTGTTACCTGCCGGGACTGACAAGTAATTACAGCCCACACGGAGAAATACACACACACACACACACACACACACACACACACACACACACACACACACACACACACACACACACACACACACACACACACACACACACACACACACACACACACACACACACACACACACACGACAGGAGGAGACGATAGTTCTCTTCCTCCTCTGTGGGAATAGTTTGGGCCCCGTTCCCATAGTAATGCAGGGCTCTCATTAGCATGAGGTGGAGCCGGTGGGAGTGGTGAACTATGAACCGCCACAGCAGGCTGGCTTCACGGCAGCCAGCCAATGATTGATGTGTGAGAGATACCCCTCCCCCACCGCTAGGCTCTGTCTGTACATCTGTCTCTCCTCACTCCCCCCCCGCCCCCCCCCCCCCCCCCCGCTCTGTCTCTGCCACTCTGATGCTATCTGTGTGTCTGTGTGTCTGTAGGCAGGAGGTGACGCAGTGTCTGACTGATTCCAGACAAAGAGACAAACTCATCAGCCAACAGACACAGCGAGGGAGAGAGAAGAGAAGGGGGGGGAGAGGGGAGGCTTTTGGGGTGGGGGGGCTAAACAAAACAGACAAAAGAGAAATGCCAAAACTCTGCTCAAACACCAAGCAATGGGGGTTCTGTTGAACCCCCCCCCCCATACTTGTAGCCGCCCCCCCCCCCTCCAGAACACACAAATGCAGGCAGACAGAGACAGACGGACGGACACAACACTGTCTGAGTCTCCAGGAAGCAGTGGGGCCCTGTCTCCCATCGCAGTGAAGATACTGGCCTCTTCAGACCATGGGAATACTAACCCAGACCAATGAACATTGGAGTATTGTCATTGTATGGTCCCAAACAAGACGCATTCAAAACATCTGATAGACTTCTGGACCCCTTTAAAGACCACATCTATCACGGAAACCCTGTCTCTAGAAGAAATAGCAGAGTGGCTATTTCAGGGGCTTCAGATACAACACACAAAACTAGCAACCAAAACGCTAAAGATTTGTATTACTAATTACATTTTTCTTGACTTCTGAACTTGTTTTTGCCATTACCTCAGGACAGACGGTTGTCTATGCACTGAAGTGACTCCTTTGAATACAGAAAAAAAGGGATACCCAAGTACACAAACTTAACAAAAAGAAACTGTGTGTGTGCGTGTGCGTGTCTCAGTCTGGGTGTCTGTCAGACTGGGTGTCTGTCAGACTGGGTGTCTGTCAGACTGTCTCCTCGTCTGTCTGGTCTGTCAGTCAGTCAGGGCAGCTCCTCTGAATTCATTTCATGCGGACGGAAGGTAAAATAATCACAGCTCGGCTGAGGTTCAGAACACAATGGTTTGATTCAGACCAGAGACATATACGAAGGATAAGACCTCTTCCACCCACAATGAGATGAAACCGGTTCCCCAGTGTGGCAGGTCCTCCCCTGGTTTCCTCGCTCCACCGTGGGTAAAGGGTGATCCTAGCGTTCATCTAATTAACCCGTAGGATTGAAGCAGCCACAGGTGCAAGATGTTTTCCAACCCCTCCTTTACAATATGTTTAGAAAGTAGGACCGTCGACCATAAGAGACTATGTTACACTATACCGGGAACACACATCTTACAGACTTCAGTGTCGTAATAAATGCTGCATAGATGGTTTAGTGTTGTTCTGTACCAAAGCCTAGAATAGCACTACCGCAAAAACAAGAGAGAATCAACAATTCTCAGTCATCATGGCGATAACTAAAGACAGCCAATATAAAATGAGGCATATCCCTTGAATACTGCCTCTTCAACTATTAATTTAATCTTAACTTGAGGGGATAGGGTGCATCTATATATTTAACGTAGCCATCATACTTCTATGCAATATTGCTATACCATCACAATATGAGACCTTATCAAAGTAACAACAACTCTTAAATGAACCCTTAATGTATGCCCACGAAAAGGGAAAAATATTGGCCGGCTAAATCCGTCCTATATATTCATTAAATATATTAATGCTCAAAAACAGTAGATCATAGGTAGCCATACAAGCATCACAATAATGCTGCATTGAAAAGGGTAAATAAAGCAATAATAAATCACAAGGCTACATCAAAGTTTGTGATCCATATAAAAAGTTGCGGTCCAATAATCCATAGAGCGCAACTGAACAGCCAATAATAAATATAAAGTACGCAGATGACATGAGAATTATGATAAACGTATATTCACATCCACAGCATTGATGCTACAGAACACATAAGCTCTCATCATCGATGCCTTGTATTCACATCTTCCACAGTCCACACATTATAAACACGACCCTGCTACTTAATAACATGCACTGTTAAACGGTAAGGAAAATGATTTAGACAATACCTGGGACAATACCTACAATTAACTCTGAATGGGTTGTTCTGTTTGCGCCTGGACATAGTACTATCCACTCCCGGTAAAAAGAAAACAACGAATCTCCACCTATCAGCGATCGATAAACCAAACAGCTCAGATAGATCCGAACCCGCTTTGAGAAGGGGGAACCAAAAATCACAACAAGAAAAAAAGAAACCAGCAGAAAACACTGAACCCTAAACCCAAGATGGTCCTAGGACTGAGATCCAGACCCTCTAACAGCATCCATACGATCAGCACGGACCAGCAGCAGCACACCCAGTGCACCCGCCGTCCCCCTGATAGCCACACTGCGGGGGGCGCGTTTCAGCTGATCCCGACGTATAGCCGCGCCGCGATGCATTGTGGGAGAGCCCACCGCACGTCGGCGGGATGCAATTCTGATCAATATAAAATATAAAGCTCGGAGAGGATCCGTGTGTCGGAGGATGATGGGCATGGTTCACTAAGTGCAGGTTTAGACTGAGCGCTGAACACCACGGGACAAAACTTAGCGGCGATGTAATATATAAATAAATACACACACACACACACACACACACACACACACACACACACACACACACACACACACACACACACACACACACACACACACACACACACACACACACACACACACACAATACGCTGACAAGCAATACCTTTACACAAACCTGACAACACAACCCAGAGGAATGAGAGTAGATTCGCGTTCCCACAGAGTGCATGAGGTCCAGTATTGAGTTATATTTTATATATATATGTGTATTTCATAAATTAAAACGGAGCGAGTACCGGTGCTCATGCGGACTATCTGTCCTACAGAGGATCTCCGTACGGCGGCGCGGTGATCATCACAACACACTCCCGGTCCAAGGCGCGTCGCTAACCTGCGCAGCGCGCTCACGACGCAGGGGGGCGCCCCCCGATCGCGCGACCGCGGAACGGTTCGTCGTAATGTCGCGCGCACGCGTCACCGCTGCCACGAGTACGCGTACAGCCGCAGCACTACGTCGACGTGGAATCACTATTCATCCGCGGCGGTGAGCCGACGAAAATCTGAATTCATCTCCCACGTTATGTTGTGGAACGCCGTGATGACATTACTTAAAACACAGAGGGTGTGAACTGCCAGCTGTTGTATAAAAGCAACGAAGCGACCGTAAAATACACGACAGCCAGATGATAAGAAAGCGTCCGTTAGTTAGCCTCCCGTTAGCCCCTTCCAGTCGACACCGCTTCACATCGCCTGATGGAAAAGACTCAAATCACAACGCTGCGCACTAACACCAAACACATCACATCAACAACAAAACATGCATAAGTTACCCATATTCTCCCATGAAAAATATCATATCAAGCGAAGATGTTAATCAAGAGATGACAAAGAAAACGTCCATGTACAAGCTGTAACTGTAACGTAGAACGTCGAGCCTTCCCGCCGCCCGTCGGAAGCCTCGGTGCTCCGGCGGATCCCTCCGCCTGCGGTAGACGTGATGAGGCTGGAACGGCCGCCATTTTGAATGTCTGCTGTGTTCCCCCTCCGCTGCTGCTCGTATAAAAAGTCCCCGTCTGGTACCGCCACGGCCGGTAAGTATTCTTTAACGATACGTGTCGGGGACGATGTGAACGAACCCACCGCGACACGGAGGCGGACCAGTGACAGTATGTGTGGCGAGATGTTGACAACTTTGCTGTAGGCTGTGGAGCTCGGGAAGCGGCTCGCAGCTGGGGGTGTCAGCGGCTAACAGGGATAGCTTGGTTAGCCTGTAGTGGTGCTAGCTGTGTAGCTGGCTAATGTAAAGTCAAGGCTAACCACTGTGGCGATATGGGACAACAGGGTGAGGGGGGAATACACTCCACAGGGGTTGATTGAGATGACAGCCTCCCAGTATGGACACTGGTCTGACCCGCCAGTCAAACCAGTTCGAGATCCAGAAGCTGTTGGTCCAGTTCAGTGTTCTAATAATGTGAACTGACAGGATGCTAGCTGGCTAACCTATCCAAGACTAATCTTGCTAGTTTTGCTAAGTCAAACGCTTCCATAGGCCCTCTAGTACCAGTGCACCATCGGGCATTCCCAGTCTGAACTGGTTATCCACCACTGGTGCAGAAGGGGTTGCATGGTTTCAGATGAAGCCTCATACAAGGCCAGCTCTCCCACTAGCAGTGTGACAACAGCCTGGATGTGTCTCCTTCAGAGTTCCTTCAGAGTTCGTCATCTGAGGTCCCCGACGTCTGGGGCGTTGTATTTCGTGTATTAAAAAGGTATTTTAAACGAGCAGAATATAAAACGAGGCTCTGATGTCTTAACTTTTTATTGCGGTTGAGCTACGGGCGGACAGGAGGTTTGTGATGTTCACTGACAACCTGCGTTAATTTAGTTTTGATGAGCTTGTAAGGTTCATTTTGACAGTATCCATTTAGTACGGTATTTATTTAAGATGTCATGCTCAAGTGGGCGATGAATTGCTTTGGCTAAAGAAGATAGGTTCATGGTTATGAAGCCAGGGAGCCAGTTTGACGTTTTGAATGGGACCAGAACGGATAGATGACACGGAGGGCAGGGGTTGTGGCGATTTGCATCTTGCTCCACAACGTATTCTGCCTGAAGGCTTTGACTTCCCGTGTTAATAGTGAGGATTGCATTGGAATGAAAAGCACAGCAAAGATACTAAGACGTATAATGTTACTTGAATAAAAAGGATACATTCAAGTTTTTACAATGATAACCTATTAGTAATATTTTCCTCATCAAGAAACTCGGACGTGTCCAAGGGCTAGAATCTAATCTAATTTGCTCTTTAAATGGTGGACCATTATCGCAGTTTAGCTGCTTTCCCTTCAACATGTAATATAATAAAGCAAAATGTTAGGCACTTGTGTGTTCATCTGGAATTTTCATTACATTTCCTGTCTTATATTATACATTTTGTTTAAGGTATACATCCCTGTGTTACTTGAAAGGTGTGGCATGTTTTTCCCCATTAGCCACTGGTTGTCAGGAAGTGTAGGCTAGGTCCCAGAGCCTCAAGGGAATGGCAGGTTGATAACCCAATCGAACCGCAGTTGCCCTTTTTCTTGCAACCAAAATGTTGAGGGCTAGGTGGTTTATCACAGGTGAATTTCTTGTTAGTTATGTTGTGTTTGAGGACAAACATGCCCTTCTGGTGTGACCAACTGACCTAGAATGAAAGACATTGTAGGTTTCAAGAAGTATGGAAGAAATTGGTCTAATATACTGTTACTACACAGCAGAGAGTTCTTTGTCTGCAAGACAGAGACCGACTGACCTTGGCGAGTGTCCCCTATGTGTTCACTGGCCAACTACTGAATAAGATCATTGCTTTTACTCCTGAACTCTAAACCACTTGCATTGTGCGTGCGTACCCCTTAATCTTCGCTCACTTCGTAAACGGTTAGCTTTTTGGTGTTTATGAAAAGTTTTAAACAAACCTTACATTAGCATATATATAGATAGGTCACACACCATAGATGCATAGATTAAGGAACCTTTAGTGTTATCATGTTTTATTTAGCTCCCAGGAGATGCTAGTTCTGCCGGTTTAGATATGTAATGGACAGTTCGTTATGGGAACAGGGGGGGGGTGGGGAGTAGGTTTTAGAAGACAGAGAATGTTCTATCTTCATTAATGTGTTTTATCCCACATTGATTATTATTAATGTATAATCCGTGGTTAACAGCCACTCATATCCTTGGTTTATATTACGTAATCCTTCATATGCTTGGTGTGACTCGACTTAAAATACATGCATCAAATAAGGTTTTCTCAGCCAAAGCAAATGGAGAGTAAATTAACAGGATTTTAGCTCAACGCTCATCCAACAATACCATGTTTGCTGAGTGTCACCACCACAGTGCATTAGACCTGAATCATTGCTCAGCTCGCCAGCCAAACCAGACTCACTGGATGCACAGAATCATATCTGTTGATTTGGTGTCGGTTGTTAGATAAATGTTGCATCTATTTCATTTGTTCTGTAAACCTTGTAGATGCCATCTATTAGCATTAAAGATACTAAAAGCATAGTCATCATCATGACACTTTCACCTTTTTAAAGGTGAAGTTAGTAGGATTCAGTGGCATCTAGCATCTAGCGAGAAGCCTATGGTCAAGTTATAATGTTCCTTGATAGATTTATAAATGCTGTTTTTTTGTCTAAACTATAGGTCATACCTTTTATAAGTAAAATGGCGATCCTAAGATTAGATTGGATACTCTTGTATAAATATGGCGATGCACACTGGCATGTAAACAAAGAGAGAGGTACATCAGTAGTCTGCTGTGATGTATATTTATAACATTATTGAAATCATTTTTTAACAGCATTGACTACCGATATCATGTCCAGGTCATTTTTAGCTTGTTGAAATGTTGCGCATTGCAAGTTTCCCCTGTTCAAATTCATTTTAATTACTTTAGTGTAGAACACTCATTTTATACTAGGAATAAAGAGAGCCATTGTACACTAGTTAAAGGATGCAAGTTATAGCCTGGGGTTTGTCAGTACATCTGTCTAAGGCGTCTACCCGTGGCAAGTAAATTACTTTTTATCTGCACACTTAATGCAGAAATAGTTTTGTTTAGTAAGTAATTACTCCCTGTATTCCCTTTTTGCTGTAACGGCCTATGCAAGCTATCAATTATTTTTTCCATCAAACTAAGCACTTTTCTAAGTAGATGTCTACCATATTGGTCATCATTATTATTGAACTTTGGAAGTGGGTAATGTTCATTTCCCACCAGACTCGGTTAAAATTGTGTGAAGTTTCCTGATCCCTGGTGTAAATGAGATAAAAAGTAATGCCTGTATAATATGTTCTATGTGGTAGTGGTAATGTTGTAGTTCCGTATGCCTTATTTTCTTGAAATTGACATGGCATCTTGCATGATTTCTCCGATGCAGGTCTTTATGGGACTTTGTGCAGGAGAATCTAATCTCACTCCCCTGCATGTGCGTCCTATTAATATTTAACCATCTCGGGTCAAGCCTGCGTTGTCTTAAGCCTCGCTGCATTGGAATGGAATTTCACCTGCTCGTCTTTTGCACTGCACACATTTCACTACTTTAGGCTCGGATGAGTTACTTATAGTTTGACAAGATAGAACGTCTGTAAGTGCATTCAGGTTGTATTATGTTCTTACTCAGTAGTTTCAGTCATGTATTTACCCTGTGTTTTAAATAATTTTCCCCACAAGAATTTTAATCAGGCAGCATCCACATTAATTGGTAGATGGATTGCATTTATACAGCGCTTACTAACTAACTAGTGGCCACTCAAAGCGCTTTACAATATTGTCACCCATTCATGCACCCATTCACACACCGACGGAGGTGTCAGCCACGCAAGGCGACAGCCAGCTCGTCAGGAGTAGTCAGGGTGAGGCGCCTTGCTCAGGGACACCTCGACACTCTAGGCTAGGAGGAGCCGGGGATCGAACTAGCGACCTTCCGCCCACATTACCAGGGCTCTGTGTGTCCTAACCCTGCCCCCTGTGTCCTCCAGAGAATGCCCGCTCCGATCAGACTGCGGGAGCTGATCCGGACCATCCGGACAGCCCGTACCCAGGCGGAGGAGCGCGAGATGATCCAGAAGGAGTGCGCCGCCATCCGCTCGTCCTTCA
Organism: Gadus chalcogrammus; assembly: GCF_026213295.1. Lineage (NCBI taxonomy): Eukaryota > Metazoa > Chordata > Actinopteri > Gadiformes > Gadidae > Gadus > Gadus chalcogrammus. The sequence goes on from NC_079425.1 coordinate 2,025,799, forward strand.
GAGAGGAGGACAACACGTACCGCTGTAGGAATGTGGCTAAGCTCCTCTATATGCACATGCTGGGCTACCCGGCGCACTTTGGGCAGGTATGCAGGAAGTCCTTCTCCTCTCGTGTCCGTCAATGCATTGAGCTTGGCAAAGCTCTGAGCACACGCCCACGCCTGTTTGGGGAAAACTAAAATAAATTGTCTGCACACATTTTGCAGCTGGAGTGCCTGAAGTTGATTGCATCGCAAAAGTTCACCGATAAGCGAATAGGCTATCTGGGAGCCATGCTGCTGCTGGACGAGAGGCAAGATGTTCATCTACTCATGACAAACTGCATCAAGAAGTAAGTATCTGTCCACAACACAAGGGCTGGGGCGGTATCAATGTTTTTTTACCTTTATACCATTTCACCGGGTTACGGTATACCCGGTGAAATATAGAAGTCATTAGCATGTACGATATTGTCTAGCCTACAATGCTGTCTGTCCCATAGTCTTGAGTGTTCTAGTTGTTACCAATGTACACACATGGAAAGTCAGTTTAACCTGTATTATATACCGTATGTTAGGTCAGTTTAACCTGTATTTCACACGGTCCAATAGCGTTCCAACCCTCGGTAGAGGTCACACCTTTTTCATCAGCTTTTCTTTAACTCTTGTAGGGCTGGTGGCAAACCCTTCGAAACAGAGGTTTAAATTAAATATCCATTGGGATCCTTTTGAAACGGGAGACGTATATGTGTTAATTGCATTTGAGCTAGGCTATTGTTTAGAACAGCGTCCTAATTAAGTAATTCAGCTGTTGTGTAGAAGTATGACCCGAATGATGGTTCTATAGAGAGGGTTGCTGCTGCCAGACGGCTTGGCTTGGATACCCCGTCGATTCGGCAGATATACATCGCTAGAACCTCAGGGCACATACCGTCCTGTCTTTAGCAAATATACTTTCGGACTGCCTAAACTGCGGTTGAGTAGTGTGATTATTTGAATACACCAGCACAGCAGCGCTATGCTGTAAATGTCCCGTTTAGTTTTGATGTCAGGACGTTCTGACATATTGAAAAGCCTGACCAACGATACGCGAGGGACTCTGCCTATACCTGACCAGCCTCTCATCAGGACCAACCCTGTTCAGTCTCAGCCTAAATGCAGCGGTGGAGACTTTATTACGGACTTATTTATTTATACATCCTGCAGCAAAAGTTGGACAAAATATATATCATAATAATAAGTGTTCCGAAGTCGTCGGGATGTTGAATCCAAAGAGGAGCATCTGTATTTTTGACGGTATTGAATGACAACGTGGGTATTCCTAAAAACCCTGATATGCTGTGATACTGCCCAGGTCTGAACCCACATAGTCAACACACCTTTATCTCACAAAGGAGACGTTCCAACAGATCCATCCATTAAAGACCGAGACGGTGCAAAGTATCAGGGACACTTCTGCTGGTCGTATCAATTCATCCCGGGGCAATGGATTCTTTACGAGCGCCACAGGAAATATCTTTCTGACTGAAATATGTGGAGCCATCTGCGCATACCGCCTCTAGTTCAACGGGATGCCTCCTTGGTTGTGTGAAGTTACATTCTTTATAGCAGTCTCAACAGAAGCACGTATAGTTCTGTATTAGAACAAAGGCTCTATTAGATAATCCTGGATCAGTGTATGCTGTCCGTCTAGCTGTCTGTCCAATCGATGAATAACCTGATCCATCGCATGGTTTTCCATTTTATGGAGTAGTGGTTATGTTTATCTTTCAAAAAATACTTTGGTTGACATATTATCTTCCAAATATATAAAATGTTTTTACTTCACAAACCTGTACCAAAAAAAATACAAAAAAAGCTACCATCACCCCTAAATTAGAGCAAACCTCATATCCACTGTAATTGGTTTATTCTCTCAAAACCCTTTTTAGATATAGACCCGTTTTCCGAGTTGTGCTGAACATCTTCTCCCCCTTCCCAGTGACCTGAACCACAGCACGCAGTACGTGCAGGGCCTGGCCTTGTGCACCCTGGGCTGCATGGGTTCCTCTGAGATGTGCCGTGACCTGGCTGGAGAGGTGGAGAAGCTGCTCAAAACATCCAACTCCTACTTGAGAAAAAAGGTAAGCTTGGTCTTTTACAGTAGTTATGGGACTTATTGCGTAACACTAGTTACGACAGTTTGTTCTGTAGAACTCAAATTCTTGAGTCTGTAAGGAGACTTTACGATTGAGTTTTATATTGTGACTAGGACAATATTGTTGAAAAGGACGGTACACTTTTGGTTTCAGCATAAGTTGACATTACCGTCTGCTATTTTGTGACTTCTGTCTTGTATCTGTATTTGGGCAAGAAGTCATGCACATCGAGAACAAATGGTCAAAATATCATCTCTGAAATATGCCTTTGTCTAAAGCCAGCAGCCTTTGGGGGTTGCTACCCAGTGCTGTATTTCAGGTTTCTCAATTGTCTGTTAAATTAGCAAATGAGAAGGGGAAGTTCCTGAAGCAATGTCACACCATCACATAGGTATTGGATGTGCTTCTATTACTGACAATTTATTGTATTACAGAGAGACGTATAAAAAAATGGATACATCAATTAGTTCCTTATAGTTATCTACAAGATGTAGACCGCTTTGAAAAAGTAGATTTTCGTAAACTTTTGTGTATTCATTCAGAGCTTTTTGGCATGAAATTTGAGCACAGGTGAATGCTGTTACCTTTTTAGATGTTTAAACCTCGAGTTGAGTCCACCAGTGGAAAATTGCATTGGCTTGATCTGGAAACGTACAGACCTATCCATGGGTGTTCAGTAAGACTGCTCTGGAGTAAGAAGCATATGGACCACCAGCTTGCAGTTCGCCAAAGGGCAAGGACTCTCAGACCATGTTGAACACGGGCTGGTCACTCTGGGTTAGGGCGAGTCATGAGCCCAAGACTGCTGGTGCTTTTTAATTATGGGATGTTTCAATTAATCACAGAAACAATGAATGAAGGACGTAGCTTAAGAAAACTTTGAAAATGTAAAGCGGTCTGAATGCTTTCTGAATGCGCTGTGTATAAATGTAATTTGCTATCATACTTCCATAAATATCCCTTGTAGGACATGACGGCCATTGTTTTAAATATCTGTAACGCTTTGGTTTCAGGCGGCGCTGTGTGCAGTTCATGTCATCAGGAAAGTCCCTGAACTGATGGAAATGTTCCTTCCAGCCACAAAAAACTTGCTCAGCGAGAAGAACCATGGTGAGAGGGTGATGAGTGTTCTTATTGTGAGGGCCACGTCCTGGTCCTACACAGAGGGATTAGGCTGCTCTTTAGTTGTAGGGCTACTCCAAGCTCACTTCTGACCGTCAGGGCAGCTCTTTAGTTGTAGGGCTACTCCACACTCACTTTTGACCATCAGGGCAGCTCTTTAGTTGTAGGGCTCCAGGCTTTCTTTCGACCAATCGGTGCGGCCCTTTATATTTGGGGCCGCTCCTGGCTGACTTCTGACCAATCAGGGCAGCTCTTCCCGGGTTGTTTGGGGATCCATCTCTCCTGTCCTAAACAGGTGGGTGATGGCATCACTTAAGGCTAGAGGAGCGTAGGGAGGGAGCAGAGATGTTGTTTGTATTCCGAACCATGCTCTCTCCTGCTCATTGTCTTTACAACTCCCGAATCCTCCCCACAGCACGTTCAATACCAGCTGGGAGGGTGAGGCCTTCCTCTCTGGTGTCCTTCACAGAGAACGCGTTCATTAGTCCATCATCCCCTCAGGGACGTATTTGGAAATTGTAATATTGTAATATATCTAAACTGGTGCAAAATAGAAAAGGGGAAAAGCTATTTAACTGTATCCGAAAAGCAACAGGATGCCATTACCTTTTGAATGTATCTGAGCTCTGTGTCACTGGACACAACGAATCAGCTATTGGAAGATTGGAAGAGCGTAGCACAGACATTGTGCAAGCTGCCCAATGTGAAGTGACAGGGTTATTTACAACAGAGTGTGTCTGGAAAGGCTCTCTGGAGAGCGCAGCCCAAACATTCATATGATTTCAGTAAGGGTCCCTCCGGGTGATATCCCAAAGCAGGCTGCTTCTGTGCCATTTCTGTTCCGGTTTTTATTCAATGAAGGCACATTTCTCCTTTTATGTTCTACGATGATCTGCTATCTTACTCGGCTGTGAACCCTCTAGAGGTGGCTGTTATATTATATTAATGTACATGATGTACTGAGCCTGGTCACCATGCAGTGAGGGTTCTTTGTTCCTTGATTCTATCAATGTTTGGGCCCTGGTCAGCCGGCTCGGTGCCACGCCCTCCAACAGAACCAGATATGTTGACCTCTGTTTATCTCCACAGGTGTTCTCCATACATCCGTCGTCCTCCTCACTGAAATGTGCGAAAGAAGTCCAGATATGCTGTCCCATTTCCGAAAGGTACGTACACACACTCCGAGCAGAGGTGACCGAGGAGGTGATTCCGCGTTTGTCCTAAACTCACGTCACACTTCATTCTCTGTAGGCACATTTGGCTTTTCTGCAGCTAAAATAAACCACTTGAACTTTAGCCCTAGAGTTTGAGCCTGTATTTCCTACTTGAGGTGTGCGCCACATCTAAGCCTACTTCTTAGCCTTTACCTCCTACCCCTCGGCCTTTACCTCCTACGCCCGGGGTGTTCTCTTGCCTCGTCTCTCAGCTGTTAGTGTTCATCTCCTTTCCTACTCTAGCTGTGAACTTCCAGGAGGCCCTTCCTCATGTTCATGTTCAGAAACACTTTGAGAAACTCTTTGAATATGAATGATTTCCAGCTTCCCCTCCCTAACATCTGCCTCATATTTTTTCTGTCATTTGTCTTTGTTACAATTCCTGCATTGTGTTAGAATGAGAAGGTAAGAGGACATTCTGATTTCATAGCTGGTGCATGCCTTACCTAGTTCTCTTTACACCCTTCCACCTCCGATGTGTCCAGATCTGTGTTCAGTTTAGTGCCATTTCCCGTGCTTTTGATTTACAGTTTGAATTTTTTGAATATGTGTAAGTGATCTTTACTGTTGATGTATATAATTTTGGTCCATTCACCCTAAACATGTGTCACGACGGTAAAGGTGTCCTTATTGGCTTAATCTGTACCTCATCTGATCACCGTGTGTTGAAAACAATGTGTTGGGTCTGTTTTCAATGGATCACTGCAGGTGTCTCACCAGGCACAGATGATGTATCACTGATCACTGATCTGTCACTGTCGGCAGGGTGTTTTCTGTCACATGGCTAGCTGGCTCCTCGCTCTAGTTATCTGTATTGTTTTCATGACTAAGAATATACCTCCAGCGATACTGCCTGTTAAAACCCCCAAATATATCTTAATATATTATTGAAGGAATACTTCTAAAGGGTAACGAAGACCTCAATACCTTTTTGAAGACAACATTAAGTTACATCATGTGTGATTTAATTAGAGGATCTATTATGTACATATTACATCCAAATGGATTTAACATGTTCACTAAAGTCTCTTTCTTAGTCTTAAGTCTTCATTGATGGATTATAATAATACTTTATATGTTGATTATATTATCAACCATGCTCTTGGCAATTCAATATGAAAGATGTCTTTTTCAGCAAATGATTACTACAAATCCCGATTTATCATTTTCAGTTGATTTTACTAATAATTATTAATCTCCATCCCCCTGTCCTTCAGTTGCATTTGCTTGGCTGTCATTTGTAAATTATGGTTTTAGTTTGAGATTAATTTGACACCGACAGACGGCCTACAGTATCCAGACCCACAGACCGTTTGAGTCCTTCCTGTTGTGTCCTCTCCTCAGCTGGTCCCACAGCTGGTGAGGATCCTGAAGAACCTCATAATGTCGGGGTACTCCCCTGAGCACGACGTGTCCGGCATTAGTGACCCCTTCCTGCAGGTAAGACACGGTCACATGCTACCATACGTCTACCTGAACGTCCTCATCTGGGCCGATTATCCCATCTCCTCTCTTCTAAACCCAGACACCCACATCTGGGTGTTGACTTGCAACCTATTTTTATTCCGTTATAGGTGCGGATATTGAGACTTCTGCGGATTTTAGGACGAAGTGACGATGACTCGAGTGAAGCGATGAATGACATTCTGGCACAGGTGAGCAGTGTATTGTTAGTATCTGGATCATGGTCTTCCACTCATACTTGTGACTAATAAATGGTTTATTGTACTTAATTAGTGGTTTATTGTGCTTGTTTGATTTTAGGTTGCAACTAACACAGAGACCAGTAAAAATGTAGGCAATGCGATCCTCTATGAGACGGTCCTGACTATTATGGACATCAAGTCAGAGAGCGGGCTGAGGGTGAGGGCTCACCTGATCTTGGCCTTCAGCAACACATTTCAGTAACTTTTCTATTGTGCCATTTCTCTTGTTAATGTTCTTTATGGTTTATTCTAGGTATTGGCTATCAACATTCTAGGTCGCTTCCTCTTGAACAATGACAAAAATATTAGGTGGGTAGCTGTCTGTCTTTCTATCATCATCATCATCTTCATCCTTACCCTCATTGGTTGGAAGAGGCCATCTTTGTTATTCTGTAGTTCATCATGGTTGTTCTCTGGTCCACACTCTCAGATACGTTGCGTTGACGTCACTACTAAAGACGGTGCAGACGGACCACAATGCAGTGCAGCGGCATCGCAGCACCATCGTGGACTGTCTGAAGGACCTGGATGTGTCCATCAAGAGGTGGGCCGCCACTAGTGAAGCAGTGTGTCCCCGCTAGGGAAGCAGTGCGTCCCCGCTAGGGAAGCAGTGCGTCCCCGCTAGGGAAGCAGTGCGTCCCCGCTAGGGTAGCAGTGTGTCCCCGCTAGGGTAGCAGTGTGTCCCCGCTAGGGTAGCAGTGTGTCCCCGCTAGGGTAGCAGTGTGTCCCCGCTAGGGTAGCAGTGTGTCCCCGCTAGGGTAGCTGTGTGTCCCCGCTAGGGTAGCAGTGTGTCCCCGCTAGGGAAGCAGTGCGTCCCCGCGAGAGAAGCAGTGCGTCCCCGCGAGAGAAGCAGTGCGTCCCCGCGAGCGAAGCAGTGCGTCCCCGCGAGCGAAGCAGTGCGTCCCCGCTAGGGAAGCAGTGCGTCCCCGCTAGGGAAGCAGTGCGTCCCCGCTAGGGTAGCAGTGCGTCCCCGCTAGGGTAGCAGTGCGTCCCCGCTAGGGTAGCAGTGCGTCCCCGCTAGGGTAGCAGTGCGTCCCCGCTAGGGAAGCAGTGCGTCCCCGCTAGGGAAGCAGTGTGTCCCCGCTAGGGTAGCAGTGTGTCCCCGCTAGGGTAGCAGTGTGTCCCCGCTAGGGTAGCAGTGTGTCCCCGCTAGGGTAGCAGTGCGTCCCCGCGAGCGAAGCAGTGCGTCCCCGCGAGCGAAGCAGTGCGTCCCCGCGAGCGAAGCAGTGTGTCCCTTAGACCAGGCTGCATGTTGCTCAGGAGGGAGAGCGGTTTGGCTTGTAACCGGAAGGTTGCTAGTTCGAACCCCGGCTCCTCCTGGGCAAGACGCCTCACCCTGTCGCCCTGCGTGGTTGACACCGTCGTCGGTGTGTGAGTAGTCTGCGATATTTTAAAGTGCTTTGAGTGGCCACTGGTTAGAAAAGCGCGACAAATGCTGTCCATTTACCATTTAGGCTGACACAACCACACAGTGTTTGGTGGATAACCTGTCCCCTGACCCTTCTACTCCAGGCGGGCCATGGAGCTGAGCTTCGCCCTGGTCAACGGGAACAACATCCGGGGCATGATGAAGGAGCTGCTGTACTTCCTGGACTCGTGCGACCCGGAGTTCAAGGCGGACTGTGCCTCAGGAGTCTTCCTCGCTGCAGAGAAGTAAGACAGTGTGTTCTCTTTACACGGTGGTCCCAGTAGGGAAGGTCCCTGTTCTCTGCTCTACTGACTGTAATGATGATGATGATAATAATAATACATTTGATTTATATCACGCTTTTCTAAGTTCTCCAAAACTCTTTACAGAGTGAAGAAGAACGTATTTTATTAAAAGGGGAAGTGGAGAGAAGGGAAGGAGGTTATGAGGTGAAAGTTATATTAAAGAGATGTGTTTGTAGGGCCTGTTTAAATGGAGGGAGTGTGTTATGATGCATTTCCACCGGCGGATACGCTTCGGACCCAGCCCGCCTCAGCCCAGTAGTGAGGGTGTGGCATAGCCCCGCTCAGTTACGGCTCATGTTTCCACCGCTGACAGTACCCTCATGGTAGGACGGGGTTTAAGCCGGATTGCGATATCCGCGGCAGCTACGTAAGCATTGAGACCTCACAGTAGCCCGACACAGTGCAGCCTGCTATTAAATCCAAGGAAAAATAAGAACACGACACAATGAACAAAGAGCAACAATTTAGGAAGTCCAAGAAGGACTTCTTCAAAAAACACAGCTTTCGTCGTTGTTCAAACTCTGTTGGAAAAATGCTATTAGCCGGTACTGGCTGTTTGCAGTGACCGGCCGACTATCTCTGTTTTGAAAGGAGAGACGACAGTTGTAATAAGCAGTAAATTGAATTGAAGAAAGATGTTTTATATGGGGGTTGGAAATGATGCCACGGATAAATCTAGTCATAGCTCCAGCGTTAGGCAGTATGAATACGACTCCTCTTGGGTGTTGTCTCAGGAATGACTGGCCTGACTGAATTGTAATTTGAGATCTTTTGGCTAATGCAAAACTGCTGGGATGAGTGTCCCGGTGGGGAGCGTTTCCATAGCGACGTGGAGGAAATGTAATGGGTTTGTTTGGTGAAAACATCAAATGTTGCAACAACCAGGTGATTGTACCTTTTTTTTTGTTTTGTTCATAGGTATGCACCGTCAAAAAGATGGCACATAGACACCATCATGAGAGTCCTGACCACGGTATGTATTCCACAGCAGCAAACCTCATGGTGCCCACACCCGTTGATGTGAGAGCGGATATGCTGCCAGCAGTTGTACAGTATTTTGTATTGTTTTGAATGTTGTACGTCCTTGCACTTAAAATAAATAGTACTTAGCTAGGATAAGATTCTAGAACAATGCTATCTTTGTTGTATACGGGGAATGGGTTAACCTAGCGATTGTTAATGCTTGGCACTTGTTTCTATGAACATCCCTACTGTACAGACAGCGATATATATTGTTTTTTCTCCTTCTGGCAAATGTACTAATTGCAAGTGGCTTTGGATAAAGGCGTCTGCTAAACGCTCCAAATGTCAATGTAGAGTCGTTTCCCAGCGTTCCTCATAAGCACTCTAGGATGTGGTCTCCTCCGGCCTCGCTCAGTGTCTGTTGTCGTCCTGCTCCAACAGTCCGGGAGCTACGTGCGAGACGACTCCGTCCCCAACCTCATCCAGCTCATCACCAACAGTGTGGAGATGCACGCCTACACCGTGCAGAGACTATACAAGGCCCTCCTGGACGACATCTCGCAGGTCAGAGCGGCCGGACCATCGCCCGGACCATCGTGCACGCAGGGAGCCCGTCTTAGGCTGCTGATGGTTCCTGGGAGTTGTCTACCCCAGCTGATGGTGACTTCAGGTCGTGACTTTGCTTTGTGTGTTTCCTACAGCAACCTCTGGTGCAAGTGTCGTCCTGGTGCATAGGAGAATACGGAGATCTGCTGGTGTCCGGTCAGTGTGAAGAGGAGGAGCCCATCCAGGTACGTGACCCAAACACTAATTTAAGGTAGCTTGATGAATAACACTCCATTGCTTTTGGTATGCAGTGTTTCAGTGTCTTAGATTTCAGAGCAGTGCATGTTTTTATCCAGACCTAAACATAATAAAAGTATACTTCTTTGTCATGATTTCTCCAGGTGTGTTCATCCAGCCCAGTAAAAGGTGTATGCAGCAGTGCAGGTTTTCCCCCTCCTAAGCATATCCATGTGTCCCTCGGTCCCCCAGGTGACTGAGGATGAGGTCCTGGATGTGCTAGAAGGCCTGCTGGTGTCCAACCTGTCCACCCCCGTCACCAGGGGCTACTCCCTCACGGCCATCATGAAGCTGTCCACGCGCTTCAGCAGTGTCAAGTATGTCAAGCCTCCTTAAACTCAGCTCTGTTCAGAGACTTTGGTCCACTTAGTGCATTGGTACTCAAAGTGCGGCCAGCGGGCCAATGGCGGCCCGCAGAAACATTCTTGGCGGCCCGCAATGACATACAGATGTAAGTAAAAAAATAATAATAATAGCAAAAAATAAATAAATATGAAGAGTAAAGTCGACTCTCTAGCTTTCAATAAAATCCTGGTACATTTGTTAGTTTTAATCCGACTGCAATGTTTTTTTTCACCACTGGGATGCTGACGGTGTTTCCCGGCTGATTTTTTTATTTATTTTTCTTTTGCGGCCCTCAGTCAAATTTTGGGTTCCTAAATTGGCCCTCAGCTGTCCAAACTTTGAGAACCCCTGACTTAACGTCTCACTCGTACTCTATTCAAGGTCAGTTAATGCGCTGATCAACAGTGGATGATGTGTCTGTCTCTTTCAGCCGAATCAAGAAGGTGGTCTCCATCTATGGAAGTAGCATCGATGTAGAGCTACAGCAGAGAGCCGTGGAGTACAATGCAATGTTCAAGAAGTACGACCACATGAGGTAAGGGTCACTCACACCACGGGGGGGGGGGTCAGCCCAACCAGAGAACACGCTTTGGTGTCTTCATCGTGCGCCCTGCTCTCCAAAGGCCTGCCCTGCTGGAGCGCATGCCCATCATGGAGAAGTCGTCTTCGAATGGCCCAACGGAGATGGTGCAGACCAATGGGGAGACTGAGCCCTCGGCCCTGGAGTCGAAGCACCCGCCCCCCGTCACCCAGCCAACCAATCAGGTGAGGACTATTAACATTGTGTTGGATTGAGAAGTACAACGCGTGCATGATATAATTCAGTTATTTAATTTATTATTATTTGTGTGCGTGTTCTTTTTATGCCCTTGTATTTCACTAATGGTGCTGTGCAATTTCGTTGAAACTTTGCACACTTTTTTTGGTGTCGTAATTGGAACTTAAGTGGTTAGTATTTAAATTTGCAGTCGCGCCGGACTGTGCGCTCAAGTCTTCTACGACTGTACGAGTCGCACTCGAACCGAGAGGGGAACGCAAAGCCACTGACTTCCTCCCCAGGGCACTTGAGCTTTATGAAGCGTTTAAGAAACGAAAAGAAAGAAAACGTTGTGGCCTGAAGAGAGCATGCTGGAGCAGTGCCACCAGTCCATTCTGTGGGGAGGAACTTGAAGGCTATCATGCTCACATGGTTCCAAAGGTCTAGCAGGCCCAGGGGTCCTCGACTCTGCATCAAGATGACAGGAGGAAACCATCAAGGTCACTTTGAAAGAGGCTTCAGTATAGTGGACAGGAGCGTCAGTCACCAAGACTACCGGACTGGCCTGGTGTTTCCATAGGAACCCTGACTCATGTTACAGCTGCTGCAGATCTGTCAGTGGGATGGGACCTCATGCACTATTGCCATGTGAGAGGAAAGAGAGGAACTCGACCTCCTACCAAGGTGGCTCAGAAGGCAAATTAAGAAGGCCACTCAACAACTACAGCATGAGGGATAGAGTGTGGTGGCAGTGAATAATAATAGACACCATTCAGAGTTCAATGATGCAGAGACCAGACGCTAAGTCGTTACTTAGCCGAGGATCAGATAAAACCGAAACTAATAAGTATCTATTTTGGATAGTGGTGGCTACCACAAAGTATTCAAGACTATTCACAATTTTGTTATATTGAATCAACAAAACGTGTTTGTGGTACATTCTATCCAACATGTGAGAAGCACATTGTCCAAATGTATTTTGTATGTGTTGGGAACTTTATATTTCCAACTTCCACGCTCATCTGGAGTTGCAAAGAAATCTTTAATGCATTTCCAAGAACAAAATCAGTCCATCATCTGGTCCAATAATAGTAAGCGATGGAATGTGTTTGGGGGAGAGCTTGCAGGTTGTGTGACTTCAGGGCCAAAGCCTGAGAACAACGAACACCTTTAACCTCCATTATGAAAGTGAGGATGCTAAATAACCAATGAATTAGAAATGTAAAAAGAAGAAGTCCAAAACAGTAGCCGTAGTAGAGGGACTGTGGTAGATTGTGTCATGTCTTTTCAATCTTTTGCTGCAATCGAATGTTGTAATAGCTATAAATGGAACTGCCATGGTAGATTATTATTTATTTTTTTATATGATGGGGAAGTGAAGGCACAATATCATATTCTTGGTTGACCGTTCAGACGGTCTGAATATTCCCTGTTTCGACGCGCTACACTCAGACTTGCATTGGTATTCGTTAGGGGTTTGCTCCAGTCATTATATATTTACTGACCGTCACGGAGAGACTGAACAGCCAAAGCAAATACAGCAATGAGACTGTGAGCTTTTTGAAAATCCCGAACCGATTTTAAATATCTTTAAATATACACGTTCAGGCCGTCCCTTTCTGTTTGGATGTTGTTCGTCAGCCTGCACTAAAGGAGATCCCTTCATGCTGTTTTCGCAGGCCAATGACTTGTTGGACCTCCTCGGGGGCAACGACGTGGGGCCGGTGATCCAGACTTCCATGCCCACCAAGCCGGCCTCGTCCGGGGGTGAGCTGCTGGACCTGCTGGGGGACCTCTCTCTGACCGGTAGGGACTTCAAATGAGGACCTGAAGACACTGCAGCCATTCTTACAACGCTGATATTGTTTTGGATTCTGTAAAAATATATTTATTTTTGGGGACAATTTAATCTTTTTTTAGTCTTTCAAGTTGGGGTTTGGGTTCTACCGGTCTGTTGTTTGGCGTTGGGTGACCAGAACATGTTTTTTGCTAAATCACTAAAGGTGAATTCAGTATAGCGCCCTCTGTAGGACGCTCTAGTTATTTGCTGCCAGTTATTTACTTGCACTATGATAATATGAGGTTTCTGTATTTTTTTATAGACATTCTTTAGCCAAGAATATGCAGAAGCAAACTGCAGCACTCCTATGTTGCCTTGTTGTACCCATCAGTGACCCCCCTGTGTGTATAAAGGTATCCGTGTCTCACGTTGTGTCTATCTCCATCGCTCTATGATGCTGCCACACAGGTGGTCCGACGTCCGCCCCCGTCTCGACCGGGCCCCCCCCCCAGCCCGGCTTCCTTCTGGACGGCCTGTCCTCACAGAACCTGTTCAATGACATCAGCGCAGCCGGTCAGCCCCTCCCTCTTATCGGTGTCTGTTGCTGGACTCTCTTTGACCTTTTTTTTTGCATTGAAATCCTATTAGCTTCATTTGTTAATTCGTTGGTGAATGACGTGGCGTGCATCACACCTTACCCTCAGGTATCCCCTCCATGACGGCGTACAACAAGAACGGCCTCAAGATCGAGTTCACGTTCGAGCGAGCCACCCCCAACCCCAACATCGCGGTCATCACCATCCACGCCTCCAACACCACCGACGCAGACATGACCGAATTTGTTTTTCAGGCTGCAGTACCAAAGGTGAGTCCAGGTTCCTCTTGGTCTACCGTGTTGACACTTCATGACTCGACGCTCATCCAGTCGATCCTCTTCTAGTGTTGGATGCTCTGGTTTCCAAACCAGGCACGATGTGATCTAATGTCTTTCTCTCTTATGTCTCTTTGTCTCTCTCTGTCTCCGTCTGTGTCTGTGTCTGTCTTTCTGTCCGTCTCTCTCGATCTCTCCGTGTCCCTCTCGATCTCTCGATCTCTCTGTCCCTCGCTCTCTCTGTGTCCCTCTCTCTCACTCTCGCTCTCTGTGTCTCTCTCTGTCTCTGTCACTCTTATGTCTCTCTGTCTGTCCCCCTTTGTCTGTGTCTCTCTGTCTCCGTCTCTCTCTCTGTGTCCCTCTCTGTGTGTGAGTGTGTGTGTCTGTCCCCCCGTGTCTGTGTGTCTGTCCCCCTGTGTCTGTGTGTCTGTCCCCCTGTGTCTGTGTGTCTGTCCCCCTGTGTCTGTGTGTCTGTCCCCCTGTGTCTGTGTGTCTGTCCTCCTGTCTGTGTGTCCGTCCCCCTGTGTCTGTGTGTCTGTCCCCCTGTGTCTGTGTGTCTGTCCCCCTGTGTCTGTGTGTCTGTCCCCCTGTGTCTGTGTGTCTGTCCCCCTGTGTCTGTGTGTCCGTCTGTGTCTCTACCAGACGTTCCAGCTGCAGCTCCTCTCGCCCAGCAGTAATGTCGTCCCTGCGCTGAACCAGGGGACCGTCACGCAGGTCATCAGAGTCCTCAACCCCCAGAAGGTAACCCGTCGCCCCCCCCTCCCCCCCCTGATGTGTCTGTGGTGGTCCTCATGAAGCTAATCCCCCCCCTCCCCCCCCTGATGTGTCTGTGGTGGTCCTCATGAAGCTAATCCCCCCCCTCCCCCCTGATGTGTCTGTGGTGGTCCTCATGAAGCTAACCCCCCCCTCCCCCCCCTGATGTGTCTGTGGTGGTCCTCATGAAGCTAATCCCCCCCCTCCCCCCCCTGATGTGTCTGTGGTGGTCCTCATGAAGCTAATCCCCCCCCTCCCCCCCCTGATGTGTCTGTGGTGGTCCTCATGAAGCTAATCCCCCCCCTCCCCCCCCTGATGTGTCTGTGGTGGTCCTCATGAAGCTAATCCCCCCCCCTCCCCCCCCTGATGTGTCTGTGGTGGTCCTCATGAAGCTAACCCCCCCCTCCCCCCCTGATGTGTCTGTGGTGGTCCTCATGAAGCTAACCCCCCCCCCCCTCCCCCCTGATGTGTCTGTGGTGGTCCTCATGAAGCTAATCCCCCTCCCCCTTTCAGCAACAGCTCCGCATGCGGATCAAGCTGACGTACTCCCACAAGGGCTCGGCGGTGCAGGACCTGGCTGAGGTCAACAACTTCCCCCCCCAGTCCTGGCAGTGACCGGACCCCCCCCCTCCGTAAGCCCTCCTGCTGAGGGACTCTGACATGATTCCTCCCTGAACCCCTTCTTTTCTTTCAACGGACCCCCCTGTGACATCACTGCAGGCCTCTGCCCGAGTCGTATGGGAACCGGAACAGGAACACGGCGTGGAGACCCCCTATTGACTATTAGCAGCTCCTACAGAGTACATATCAACTAACCCCGCCCCACACACACACACACGCGCACACGCACTCACACACGCACACACACCCCCCCCTTGTGTTCACTATGGTACGGCCCGTCCTTCTCCAGTCGCTGTAGAGCATCGTGTTGCGGCCTATTTGTGTAATCGTTTTGTTTTTTTTTATTTAAGAAAAGAAATTATTTAGGTATTTAAATTTTTTTTGTGTTTTAATGAACTTAGAACATCACTCACATGAAGCTCATAGTTTGTGAAGGCAAAGCAATTTCCCCCAACACAAATGTTATCTGCATTTTCAGCACTTTGCCCCAGCAGCCATCTGAACGATTGGTTTGATTCATCATGGTCATCTTGGGGTACGGTTCGTGAGCCACGTCAACTGGAAGGGTTTTGAAGGTGTATTGTAGTCCTTAAACATGTTCTCTTTTAATGATCACTTGGCTTCCAAGCATGTTTTGAGGGGTGTTCAGCTGGGTAGCCCTGGTCCGTTGAGGGGTCGCGTCTCTGGTGGGGGCTCAGCGGGTTGCGGTTGGGCACATCCACGGCTCTCGGGGCCCAGCTAAAGCCCTTTGTTTGGGTGAAATCTATCGTTTTGTGTTCACTTGATTCAACATGTAGTTTCTCAGCTCGCTCGGTTTATACATTTTGGCGGAGTGGGTAAACCTCTTTGTCATTGATACATGATAAGTTTCATTTATAGAACGGTAAATTGCTTTAGCCCTTGGACATCGGTATAATGATTTGCTAATTTTGCAACTGAACGCTTTTAACGAGCAAAGAGAATCCGCACAGAATATCTGTCGTTGTTTTGCCGGATTCAGTTTTATTCTACTTTGCAGAACTTGCCCATCTCGCAAGTGCATGTCGATGAAGTCTGTTATGAATGTAGTTAAATGCACTGAAAGCTTTTTTCTTTCATATTCCTTTCCTTCATTTCGTCTCTTAAGTGAGGCGTCATCTTCTGGCACTATGTTTATAATAGTATGGTTATTTCTGCAGTTCTTTTGACAATATTTATGCCTGATATCAAAGTGATGTGCCTTTCTGACATGGCTCGATAACTATGAAGCTGTTCTGATGCTCAAAGCCTCTCTTCTGCTCTCTATTTGGGGTTTTCTGTCCGGGTGATAATAAATTAGGGAACTTGGGCCAAATTGATTTAATAATTCACTTCACCTAACTATTTGTTTGTCCTAATGAACCTGATGTCATGATGACTTTCCTGAGTCTAGTAGTATAATCACAATCACACGGTCACTCACCCGTTATATATATTAACAAAAAGCTCAGATAACATCTTTGAAGTTTTAAAGATTTGACGGCATAGCGATGTCATAAAAAATAAAGTTAAGAGTGTAAATGTCACATATTGGCTAGTGCAAGTTATCTGTTGAGTAAAAAAATTACGATTTGTATGTTCAAGTGTAAATACTTAACAGAAATTAAACGCAACCAGAAGTCCACAACTTAGAATCACTTTTTAGTTTTAATTTGGAAGAGATCTAGGTCTTGGAGCGTAAATCACTCCGTGAGGAGCTGATGTCACTCTGTAAGGAGCTGGTATCACTCTGAGGTGGTGCTGGTATCACTGAGAGGTGCTGGTATCACTCTTAGTGATGCTGGTATCACTCTGTGAGGTGGTGCTGGTATCACTCTTGAGTGATGGTATCACTCTGTGAGATGCTGGTATCACTCTGAGTTGGAGCTGGCTTGGTTCTGTCTCGTTCGTTATTATTTGGTCCACTTCAGTTCTGAACGGTTCCGACCATGTTGTTAAAACCTTAACCTTAATACCTCACTTTGTTTCATTCGTCTCGTTCGGCCACGCTAAATGCGCCGCGTGGGGGTCTACACGGGAGTCTCTTGGGGGTCAGAGGTTGAATCAGCCTGTAAACTTATATTCACTATGCTTCACTATCTAACTTTTATGACCAAATCAGAGAAACTATTTAGCTTTGGAAATATTTTTGAGCTACCATATGTGTATATGAGAAGATTATTAGATTCAGTTGGACTTTTTCTTTATTGTTGATAAATGCTATATTGGCTTTTCTTTCTGTACATATTGAGGGCTTTTACAATTGTCTCTTCTTCTATCGTTCATCCTTTTTTTAGATCAACCATTTTCTAAAGCTTCCAGTTCTTCACGTTGTATATTCGTTGGGTAGATAGTCAAACATATGGCCTCAAAGCTCTGTGTATCATCAACATTTATGTCAAAGAAAAGATATGCTGCCTGTACATTGTATATAATTGTAAAACACAACAAAAAGCTAATCAAATGAAATTAATCCCATGTGAAAATTTACAAAGATTAGCTAGGGACTATAATTCTATACATACGTTAAAAAAAAGAAAAAAAAAGTCAAAATATCTCGAAGATGCAAATGAGCGGCATTTGCTATGCTCACATTTCATTGGTTGGTCATCTTTTTACTTCCTTTGCTCAGTTGGAGGGGCGAGTGGTTGCTTGTTAATGAAGGTTGGGGTGCGTCTGAGGTGATCTAGTCTTGAGTGATGCTGTGTACTGTACTACTGAGAAAGCTGAGCCCGGCTCCTTACAGAAGAAGCACATTGACCCTTCCCCCATTGAGAGTCGTTCCTTTGACCAGGACACGGCTTGGGTCCGCCCGGTCGGAACTGTCCTCTGGCCTTATGCGTTGTGTGCATTTAATCGCTTGCACTCTGGAATTATTGATTCTAATTAATACTATCTGACCTACAAATTACTTAATAAATGGTTGACCTACACCTGTACTACATAGTTTTTATTAACAAATTATTCTGATTGGCCCCCGGTGATGCTGCCTATCTGTGCCCCCCCCCCCTTTTCTGGTTGTTTCATTCATATTTAAATTTTTTTATTACATTTTCAGCTACATTTGGAAGCATTTTTACAGTTCGCAAGTTAAGGTTCAAAGCTGTCAATCGAAAAAGATGAATTGTTTAACATTCAATAACAACTCGACACAGACTTTGCTTCTATTCACTATTTTCCTTACATTACAGATGCTTCTATTGGCCATATGCATGTGGCCTGAGTTTGGCATTCTTCTTAATTTGGATTTATCGATACTGTTGAGATTGCAAGATATAGTGACTTCATCTTAATGTTGACAGTCAGTCGACGATTTGTAAAGATTTTTTTTTATTGAAGTTATGTCACTGCTGTTTAACCTTAAACTTCTAAGGTGAACATGCATGCAACTGCTAGTAGTATCCACAAGGGGGCGCTGTTTATAAGTGAGAGCTTTCAGGGTGGGGAAAAACGGTTAGTTTTTCGTTTGTACTGCCCGGATTTTCACTAGTATGTCAAAATGAACGTTCATGTACATGTTCATCAACACAGTGATCCATACTTTTTGAATGTGCAATTCAATAAAAAAAAAGTGGACATGTAACTTCAAGAGAGGGAAAACGTGTGTGTGTGTGTGGGCGCGTGTGTGGGCGTGTGTGTGGTTTTCTTTGAACTTGGTCGTAAAAACATTTGGCTGCAAATTTGGACTGATTTCTGATCTGCATGTGAGAGCCTACTTGTAAATAATATAATTTATAATACATACTTTTTCCCCCCCTGAAATGCATACAAACTACTGATTAAATCACTTTAATTTCTTTGATTTTAACACGTTTGGGTTCCTCAAGATGAAGAAAGGTCAAGCAATGAAAGAATGTCACTTTGGGTTTTGTTAATGGAGGTGAATTTGGTGAATGAGCAGAATCTTGTCACTCTGTTCTTAACCTGTTAAATTCACAAAAAGCATAAATTGCAGCTATGTATGATTTTCAATCTGTGTGTAACCCCAACATGATGATGTTTTCTTCATTTGATGGGAAGGTGACCGTTGAATTGAACTTTGCATTCCAGTTTGACGTTGGGAACGGTATCAGTTAGTGTCTTCAAGCTGTGAGTGAATGTCAGAATGAAAACATGAACTGTGTTGATGATTAAAGATGAAAGGCTGTATACTATTAAATGGGTTATTTTCAACTTTTGCTGTGTATAATTGTCTTTGGGTTGGAGAATATGATCAAGATAATAAAAATGTCAAATAAATGCAGCGCATTATGGTGATTTATTTTTCTCTAAGAAGATGTTTTCTATCAACGGAGACTTCTGCAAATTCAAATAGTCCCACATTATAGATATGAGTACATTTTCTTACTTGCTAATATATATATATAGATATGTGCATGTATAGGTATGTCTATATAGCAGTATATGCATCTGTATGTGTACATCTATATGTATTGCTTCATTTGTATATTTTTTAATGCATATATATTTAAACTTTAATACAGGCTAGGGTCCCACAAGGCAAACATTACATTACATGATACAATGCATTACATAAGTATTAAAAGGAATGAAAAAGCAGTATATCTATATTTATCTGTCTATATACATGTATATATTAATGTATGTATACAGCAAGTATATATTTATTTATATATTTACTATCTAAATCTATATATTAGTGGGTTTACCCAAACAGACAGCGTGCGTGCGTGTGCGGCGCCTCTGTATTTCCACGCCGTGGCTGAGTCGCCAGCATGGCTCCGCCCCCTCATGAATATTGATGAGATCTCGTTGGCGTATCCTTTGATCTCCAGGTTTGTGGCCCCGCCTCCATGAATATTGATGAGGTCTTAAGTCGGCGTCTCCTCAGATCTCCAGGCTCGTCATGGCGTCGCTGCCGCCGGGCAATGACACCTACAGCCGCGCGTCCGCGTGCATGGGAATCCACCAGTCCCGTGTCGCGTCTCCTGTGTTGTCGCTCTGACCGGTAGATGTTAACAGATGAGACCATGATGGAGGACGAGGACATTCCGGCGGTGCTGCCGACCAGCAGCCCGAAAGAACCCGAGAACGGAGGAGACGTCGGGGATAATAACGGGAGGACTCGCGGAGATGAACCCCAGCCCGACGCGGTGGTCCTCCAAGAGGGGCTGCAGCCCACTGCGGCTCGGAGCGACCGGGACGGCTCATGTGGAGCCCATGTTTCTACGGAGATCCGCGTTCTGAAGGCAGGTCGTGATTTAAGGGTTGTCGTGGGGAGCAGGACGAGGGTTGTGTCACTCTAATGAGCGGCAGGGATGTTGTTAGTTTAATTGGCTGAATGTGGTGATTGAGCCTCCTCACATGATCCTCAGATCTGACACCATGTGAGCCGCAACTATCTGGAGTTTGGCGACGCGAGCATGAGAACATGAACATCAGAACATGAGCATCAGAACATGAGCATGAGAACGCAGCCGTTGAGCTCCTCCAGTATTATGATGTTATATCATGACCAAGAATGACCTCAGTTATTGTACTGATGTTAGATGATACGGACCAAAGGTATCAGAGCTCTGATGTTAGATGATGATGGTCCACAGGTATTAGAGTTCTGATGTTAGATGATGACCACAGGTATTAGAGTTCTGATGTTAGATGATGACCACCGGTATTAGAGTTCTGATGTTAGATGATAGACCTCCCCACTAGATTAGAGTTCAGTAGAGCTCAAACAGAATGCATGAAAATGTATGTATGCAGCAAAAGGCTAGCTGTCATGGAATTCAATATCAAGTTTTAATCGAATTCTTTCTAAAAAAGAGTAGAGCATTGGGGTTGAAAGGTGATGCTTCTTTGAGGAGGTGAGATTCAGGCCTGTAATCTGACATCCATAAGTGCACAGTGATACAATCACATTCAACGTTATAAATCATATTCTAACTTCATAATTAAAGACAGGAGACACACCTGTGTAAGAAACAGCTTGCTGAGGAATCTAGCTTATGTTGAAGCACACCAGGACAAACTTTACCTCTCAACGATGTGAATGGAAATAAGCCACATACATTCATCAACATCTGTCCTGGGTCACTGACACAACGAACCAACACCTATTGATGTAGGCACTACATCACAGATGGCAAGTAAAGTTTTGGATTTGATTCAAAGTTTGAGTTTGGAATTCAAATTCATTTGTTCAATGAAACAATTCAGAATCTTATTAATAACAACAATGGCATGATCATTCATTAATGGATCTAAGATCAATGCCTCCGATGTGTGGAATTCAGGGGGTCCGCAGCGTAACGAGTGTGTGTGTGTGTGTGTGTGTGTGTATGTGCATGCGTGCGTGCGTGTGCGTGTGCGCGTGCGTCCTGACCACAGCGTAACATGAGGCGGATGGGGAGCCGGGGCTGCGCGAGCCGGAAGACCCGGTTCGGATCGCGGGAGCGGGACTGGCTGAAGGGCGACACGCAGCGGGGCTGTGTGTGTCTGTACGGGGGGGCGGCGGCGGACCCCCAGCCGGCCGGCCCCGGGCCCCCGGCCCCCTCCGGGCCCCAGGCCGACCTGCAGATGGTGCTCTGCTCCACCAGCACCACGGTGGAGGAGCTGCTGGCCCAGAGGGACGGAGAGGCGCTCTACGTCCAGCTCCACGGGGACCTGCTGAGGTAGGGTGACAGCGCAGCCATCGGAGCCTCCCTACCGCCCTGAGCTGCTCCTCCGGCACCGGGCACGCGCTGGCACTCATCATATCCAGGCAGCTTCAGGGGTGTGTGTGTGTGTGCGTGCGTGAGAGGGAGAGAGTGTGTGTGTGTCTATGTGTGCATGCGTGCCTGTGTTTGTGGGTGTGTGTGTGTGTGTGTGTGTGAGAGAGGGAGAGAGTGTGTGTGTGTCTATCTATGTGTGCATGCGTGCCTGTGTTTGTGTGTGTGTGTGTGTGTGTGAGAGGGAGAGAGTGTGTGTGTGTCTATGTGTGCATGCGTGCCTGTGTCTGTGTGTGTGTGTGTGTGAGGGGGAGAGAGTGTGTGTCTCTATGTGTGCATGCCTGCCTGTGTGTGTGTGTGTGTGTGAGAGGGAGAGAGGGAGAGTGTTTGCGTGTGTGTGTGTGTGTGTGTGTGTGTGTGTGTGTGTGTGTGTGTGTGTGTGTGTGTGTGTGTGTGTGTGTGTGTGTGTGTGTGTGTGTGTGTGTGTGTGTGTGTGTGTGTGTGTTTCTTAATGCAGGTAGACAGCAGGATAGTTGTTTAAAGGCCAGGTGCCCACAGTGAAAGTAGTTTGAAGTTGACTGCCGGGTCGGCAGGGAGAGAAGCTGATGAAACCACAGCAGACAATACAACAGATTTATCCGTATTACGTCTAATTTGCCAAGGAGGTTAGTAATGTTCCCCTACTGATTTGTTTTAGGATACTTTTTGACAGCAAAGTGTTAGATTTAATGAAGCATGATCTTGGGAAGTCATACTGGGACGGGAGCATTTAACAAGCGTCCTTCATAAAAAAGATTCTCATGGGCTGAACTGGGAGCCAAGGTAATTGTCAATACCCATCTTGGCTCCAGTGGTGACTCAAATGCCAACTATAGGTGCTGCCTTTCAGCCGGGCGATGAAGGGAGTTACCTGTAGCTGCAAGAGGAAGGTACACAAAACCTGATGAATGAACTGGTAATACATATAATGCATCATTTGTGATGGTGTCGTAAAGGTATGTTTTTCAAGACATCTATAACAACTATAGACCTAAAATAAAGTGTGTGGGTAAGTTTGTTAGTTTTTGCTTCTGTTCATAAGTTTGTGACTCACTTCCTGCTGTAGGAGGCATCTGTATCTGCATGTTTGTATCTGTTTTGGTGTGTCTGTTTGTCTGTGTCTGTGTGTCTGTATACGTGTGTGTGTCTGTATCCGTGTGTGTGTCTGTAACCGTGTGTGTGTCTGTGTGTCTGTAACCGTGTGTGTGTCTGTGTGTGTCTGTAACCCTGTGTGTGTCTGTGTGTGTGTAACCGTGTGTGTGTCTGTGTGTCTGTAACCGTGTGTGTGTCTGTGTGTCTGTAACCGTGTGTGTGTCTGTGTGTGTCTGTAACCATGTGTGTGTCTGTGTGTCTGTAACCGTGTGTGTGTATCTGTATCCGTGTGTGTGTCTGTATCCGTGTGTGTGTCTGTGACCGTGTGTGTGTCGGTGTGTGTGTAACCGTGTGTGTCTGTGTGTGTGCTGCAGGCGTCTGGGCCCCTCCGAGCGGCCCCTCCAGATGGTGTTCGACTACCTTTCGGCGCTGGGCTTCAGGGAGCCGGCCCGCGTGCAGCAGGAGGCCAACAACTCAGACCTCAGCTGTATGATCCGCTTCTACAGCGGTGAGCGCACGCCCACACGCACGCACACGCACAAACACGCACACACAACCGCACGCACGCACGGACGCACTCACGCACACACACACACACAAACACACACACACAACCGCACGCACGCACCGCATGCACTCACGGACGCACTCACTCACGCACGCACACACACACAAATACGCACAACCGCACGCACGCACCGCATGCACTCACGCACACACGAACGCACACACACACAAACATACGCAAACTTCAATTAAATTCGATTTTATTTGTATAGCCCTTAATCACAGGTGCAGTCTCAAAGGGCTTAACAAAGCTCTCTGTCTCTTCTCTCAAATCATACGTAGTGCTCCTTCAAGTTATTTCACTATTTTATTTATTTATCCAAAGTGACTGACACTGAATTCAGAAACAGTTATAAGCAAAAAGCAGGAGTCTGGCTCAAGGACACCTCGGTTGTCAAGGTTGAGGGTTGAACCATGTCCTCTTCGGCCGTATAGCTAACTAACCTCATGGGACGTTCCCTCGAGGTTAGTTAGAGGGATGGCTTTCCATGGCACACACGTTCATCCTAGTAGGTCTCTGCCTGTATTGTTAACCACAGGTCTAATAATATGTTTATTGAAATGTTATAAATGATAGGGTTGTGTAAAGCGTCTGGTTTTATGGACAGAAATTGATACCACCGTGTTTTCACTGATACCTGATCTGCTAATGATTCATGAACACGAACCATCAGCGCTAGCATCAGTCATGTTTCTCATCGACTGTGCAGAAATTGTTCATTTCTTGCCTTGCTCATGTCGGGAATAAATGTGTGAGTGTGCATATCTCCTTAAAACGTGGAGCTGCTGCAAAGCTGAATTCGTTTTGTGGAAGTTTCATCATGAAATAATAAGATGATATGTGAGGGTTTGAGACCGGTTGTTTGCTGGGTCTGTGGCCCTGGTGGTCCCAGTGGCAGGCTGAGTCTCTTTCTCCCAGGGTCAGGCCAGGGCCGGCTGTACCTTGGCCGACGTGGTCTGTCGCACGAAGCATTGTGTACCATCTGAACAGGAGAAAGAGCTTCCACCTCCTTGTGACGAGGCACTATGCTAACCTCGCTGTTATACTTTACTACAATATGATAGATAAATACTTAAAATTGCAATTCCAACGCCTGCTCGGCCTCAACAACTAACCCTAACCTTCTGAGGGTACCCTAGTACTGGTACCCCTACGACCCACCTTACCCTACGGTACCCGACGACGGTGCCCGACGACGGTATCCGACGACGGTACCCCGACGACGGTACCCGACGACGGTACCCGACGACGGTACCCGGCGACGGTACCCGGCGACGGTACCCGACGACGGTACCCCTACGACGGTACCCGACGACGGTACCCGACGACGGTACCCGACGACGGTACCCGACGACGGTGCCCGACGACGGTGCCCGACGACGGTGCCCGACGACGGTACCCTACGATCCTCCTCCAGGTCTCCGAGTGCAGTCCTGGACTTCCCCCCCTGCCCCCTGCTGGGGGGGGGGGGCAGACCTGAGGCAGACAGACGGAGAGGAGAGAGCAAAGCATCGGCAAATGCAGATTTAATGAAGCACTCGGCTCGTGAACACCGGGGGTCCCCCGGGGCCGGGTTTCCTGGCTGGGCTTTACCCGGGGTCACAGGGGGGAGAGGGGGGAGAGGGGGAGGCTGTGAGGCCACTGGGCTGTTGGTTCCCTGGCTGGGCTTTACCCGGGGTCACAGGGGGGAGAGGGGGAGGCTGAGAGGCCACTGGGCTGTTGGTTCCCTGGCTGGGCTTTACCCGGGGTCACAGGGGGGAGAGGGGGAGGCTGAGAGGCCACTGGGCTGTTGGTTCCCTGGCTGGGCTTTACCCGGGGTCACAGGGGGGAGAGGGGGAGGCTGTGAGGCCACTGGGCTTCTCTTCAAGCCCCATGTGAGGACGGCTTGGCTCAGGTCTCTGAGTCGTCCCTCCAGCCTCTCTGAACTCTACAGGGCGGTGGTTCTGGGAGCTGGTTTAGCCAGCTAATATGTTATTGATCTCCGGGGAACCCGCCTTGCCAGCGGTACATTAGACCAGGCATGTGCTCAGGCTTCATTCATGACTTGCAGTTCAGAGGCAGAGGCCGGCCGGTATAGATTTAGTGTAATGGTACTTCTGCTAAACATCGTAGGGACTCAGGAAGGGGTTTGGTTAAATTACACTCTAAAATAATGATATCAAATACATATGGCATTGTCTTGGCGTTATCTTCATTATAAAAAGCTGTGTGTACATCTGTAGGTGTACATCTGTGTAACGTTAAAGGATGATAATCAGAAATCCAACCGTGTTCAAAGGACACTAATTAGAATCCGTCAAATACCCTCGCTGTCGAATAAAGCTTTCTCTCTCGGGAAACCGCTATAATTAAACGTAACTGCTGCTAACCTGGTTTGTCGTCCGCCCTTACTACTGGCCACTTTGTATAGTCTCGATAATGAGCTTATCACAATCTTCTCTTAGTTAGTTCCATATTGGATGTATGCTTCAATCCTTCTTCTCCTGTCAGTCGATTTTGATAAAGGTGTTAAATTACTAAATGTAAATGTGTGATTACAGCCATTTAATTAATTTAATAGAGAAATCATTACATAACATTTCACTGTATTCAAACCATTTCATTCCCACATGTGTAAATTTACCTTTTTCTTTAATATTCTGTTCATATGAACTTTATTTAATCAGAGGTAGAACCAGGCTTTATTAACCTCCCATCTGTCAGCAACAGATGTTTTCTCCTGTCTAAACTGAATGCCCCCCATGAAACCCAGTGATGAGGGGATCTTTAGAAATATATTATCCCTAAGAGGCATCATGGAGGGTCGGACTCGTACGTTTTGCCTGAAGGTCCAAATTTGGACTTAGTCTTCCCCTGAGCTGGCAGGGTAATGAAAAAGCAGTCTGTAACTAGCTGTACAGGCCATGGGGTCTTCAGCAGTATGGTGTCCCAGTCTGCACTTCACCTCCCGGAACCTCCCTGAAGCCACGGCATCTAAAGCACATCATCAGTGGATCATATCAAGAGAAAAAAAAAATAGTACTTAGCATTGTGTAGCGTCTTATCCTAGCTATCTTTGTTGTATACGGGGAATGGGTTAACCTAGTGTTTGTTAGTGCTTGGCACTTGGTTCTATGAACATCCTTACTGTACCGACAGTGATATATTGATGTTTCTATTTCTTCTGACAAATGTACTTATTGTAAGTCGCTTTGGATAAAAGCGTCTGCTAAACGCCCTCAATGGAAAATGTAAATGTAAGCGGAAAATTAATCACTTACGGTAGTTTCCCAAATCGCTTGATTCCCTAATTGACACATGTTGACAACGTGCGGTGCTTGTAATATTATCCCCTACCCCTTTTTATGACACTTTTTGCGCATGAAATGTTTGTCAATCCTCTTCCGTTGCCCGTCTTCTCCCCAAGGAGAGAGTGTGAGCGGGTTGTTGAACCGTTCCTCGGTTGTCTTGAGTCAGCGAGCGTGTTCGGGGCCGGAGGCATCTGGGGCTGAGCTCCTTTTGGATTTTCCATCGCAATAACATCAAAATGTTACGCAATCGCCCCCCCTCTTCGCCCTGCCCTGAGTGGGCACTGGGCTCGGGCGCTCCGTGGAGAACCGGCCTGTCACTCACAGGGTTGGGCTTTCTGCTGAGTCATCAGAACTAGCCGTGAGATTGGACTTTGATCATTCTAAGGAAGTCTTGTTTCCCTGGCAACTAATGGCTGTAGGGACCTTGATGTCGGAGTGTTTGTTAAGGACTTAATGTATTTTATTTACCCAGGCCGATCAAACCCCCATCACTGTCTCCCTGGCTTTACTCAAACATCCGTCACCAGTATCCTTCGTCTTTTCCTTGTCACTTCTTCGCAACTGACCTGCAGGAGGGCATTTAGCGCAAACGAGTGTAAACAATGGCAGTAGAACACTTATCTTTCTAATCAACGTGCGTCTGTCAGTATGAGTTTATGGACAAAAAGGCAGTAAATCGCCATACAAGTCCTCAAAACAAAACAAAACTAAAACAAAGCAAAACCAGCCTGCCATCGCCAGACCATTTCACGAATGTGTCAGGCAACGCGGTTCCTTTTCACAGACCATATCATCAGTCCATATATCAATCCCGCCCAATATAAGATACAGCGTTGGGATTGGCCCAACGAGGCCCGGGTCTTCTGAGAATCCATCTGATCTGGAGGGGGACCAGATTCATATGAGCAGAGCAGATGAAACACGAGCTTCAGACTCTTCTGGTTCCAAGGCTACAGAAACCTGTTGTGTACATTTGGAGCAGCAGCACACTAAATTCTCCTCGGTAAAATCGGGACAAGGAAGTCATTTAGCGGATGTTAGAGAAGACAGTTTAATCTCCCAGACGGTGTGGTCCTTTGTATGTGCATGGACAATTGCCACAAAGTTGTTTGTGTGTGCTTCTTTGTGTGAGTCCTACCAGGATATGCTATCAATATAATTACATATTCATGGTAATTCGTCTTTGTATTCTTCCATACACGCTGATGTCTGCACTGGTTTGATTTTTCAACCTTTGTTCGAAAATGTTGTTTACCTGTTAGTGGCTTTTTTGATATTTATAAATGGAGGCTGGTAGAAGGCAAAATGTTGTCTGGAAGCAAAAGTAACAAAAGTGGTTTAGACGCTGTTGATTGAATGAATGGTGGATTGATGGAGAGAAGGAGAGGAGGAGGGGTGGCTGATGGAAGGAGGGCTGGATGGAGAGACGAGGAGTTGATAGAACGAGGGCTGGAGGGAGAGACGAGGAGTGGAGAGAAGGAGGGCTGGATGGAGAGACGAGGAGTTGATAGAACGAGGGCTGGAGGGAGAGACGAGGAGTGGAGAGAAGGAGGGGTGGATGATGGAAGGAGGGGTGGATGGAGAGACGAGGAGTTGATAGAACGAGGGGTGGATGGAGAGACGAGGAGTGGAGAGAAGGAGGGCTGGATGGAGAGACGAGGAGTTGATAGAACGAGGGCTGGATGGAGAGACGAGGAGTGGAGAGAAGGAGGGGTGGATGGAGAGACGAGGAGTGGAGAGAAGGAGGAGGGGGGGCTGAATCGATGTGATAAATGCCTCCTCTGTGCTGCGGTACAGGCTGTCTCTGAAAGAGGACAGAGGATCAGACAGATCGATTAACCAGCCCTGACAAGTTCAACTTGTTCTCCACGAGTTCCTCTGCTTGTTAAAAGTTGAGCCGGCTTTGGGTGCCCTTCTGGAACAAGCAGGCAGGTAAGAGACGTCTGAGACGGTGTAGAAGAAGTATATCCGTCGAAACGTGTCAAGGTAAAGAAAATAACCTCTACCAATATATGTGTCTGTGATAAAAGAAAACTATAAATATGTATAAGAGGCCACTTCAGCTCGGATGGATCAGAAAGAGGATCTGAAAAGCTGTTAAACCCAAGTCAAGAGGGCTTTAGGTTCTGCTCCTCGAGGGGTAATAAACGGCCTGCTGTCTGCTGTGTCCTTCAGCTTGTCAAACGGTGGTGCTTCGCCGCTACGTATGGAGATGAAAGGGCTTGAGGTGGAAGGTGACAAACGGGAGAACCCATCCAGCGGTCACACCGGACATACTGAGCGGAACCAGGAAGCTCTGAGCTGGCGTGGAGCCCCAGAGTCCAACTGGAGGAGCTGCGAACTGAAACTCAATGATCTCATCTTGTATGTCTCGTCCTTTACTGGCTCCTTTACTGACAAGGCTGCCTTGCTGGGCAGGTCACCCTGGCATAGAAGGGTTTGAATATCAATATATTCTACCTGGATTAACGGAGGTTAATTTATGCATATATATATATATATATATATATATATATATATATATATATATATATATATATAATTACATATATATACACTGACAGATACGGACGTACAGTCACTTTTGCACGACTCACAGAACCAGGGATTTTGACATTTTAAATGACATGTCTGGTTTCATTTGGTGTTCCTCACCGCTTTGTGACACAGTGATTTCACGGAATTGAACTCAGATGTGATAAGGAACTGGTTTCTGTTCTGGTGACATCAGGGGAAACTTAATCCCCCGATTCCAAAGCTGAGGCCCACTGAGAGGCGATGGACATGAGCTCATGCGGAGAGCGTACATACTGTACCGTACATCGGAGGACACGGCTCGGGGGGGTTCGGGAGGCGATGGGGTCTCGGAGCTGACGTCAGCGCTGGCAGGACGACGGCGTCGAGGTCCGTCCTGATGACCTCATCGCACACGTGACCTCATACCCTGTCAGCGTCTGTGATGGGTTTTCACTTTTAACCGTGTACATGAGTGTAGATCCGTCTTTCAGATTGTGTTAACAGAGGGATAGCGACACGCAGTCAAACGTCTTATAATATCAGAATAAATGGTTTTCTTTTGCCGGTGACTCCTCTAACCTCTCCCCCCCCCCCCCCCCCCCCCCACACAGAGCGGCCGGTGAACGTGGACCAGCGAGACCGCGCCCTGTTGAGGGGCGTGTTCAGCGTGCGGAAGGGGAAGACCCAGCTGCACAAGTGGGCGGAGCGACAGGTCATCCTCTGTGGCACCTGTCTGACGGTGGCCTCGGTCAAAGACCGCGAGGAGGGGAAGATGCACATCCTGCCTCTGGTCGGGGGGAAGGTGAGGCAGAGGCTTGGTGAACGAAGGATGAGAACAGGTATTCTCCGAAGGCGAAGGGAATAGCGGGGAAACTATTCCCCACTATTCACGGAGCCTGAGGTGAATAATTGCTTTGGTATATACTACACGTGAACCCTGCAAAAATAAACGAGATAACACTTTTTGCCGGGATTATTTATTTATTAAGGGTTTATTTGTTTTTATTAGCGTGAGAAGACGACGTCAAGCGAGCTGAAAACAATATCCCGAGTTTGGGATCTCAATCATGGGATAATGCCCAATATCCCCAGATGACAAACCAATCAAAATGCGCCATCTTGGGAGGTTCACGTGTAGCATACTAAAGAGTTATTATGCTCCTATTATGCTGCACCGATTCCTTTTGAGTTACCCTGCAGCGAGTCATCTTTCGTTTGAAGACATGCAATGTTGTTCCCTCCCATTTTTTTAATCATTTTTCCAAATTTTTATTTTTACTTATCATTATTAACTTTCTCTTGAATTGTGGCTGTTGAGGAACCAAGCAGACGTTTTGTACTTTAGTGTACTTGTACAATAAGATGTGATAAAATAAAAGTGATTGTGATTGTGTGTTGGTGTGGAGGTGGAGGAGGTGAGGAGGAGGCAGCACTGTCTGATGTTCAGCTCCGCTGGGCCCCAGGCCCAGACCTACTTCGTCAACTTCGACTCCCTGGCAGACTACCAGCGGTGGCACCGCCAGGCGTCCAAAGTAAGCTCCCAGAGAGATGTGGTGGTCGATGACATCGGAGAGACGCAGGAGGTTCACTCCAATGAAGACTTTAAAGACTCTCTCTCTCTCTGTCTCTCTCTCTCTCTCTCTCTCTGTCTCTGTCTCTGTCTCTGTCTCTGTCTCTCTGTCAATGTCTCTCTCTCTGTCTCTCTGTCTCTCTGTCTCTCCCTCTATCTCAATGTTTCTCTGTCTCTCTCTGTCTCTCTGTCTCTCTCTCTGTCTCTCTCTGTCTCTCTCTCTCCCTTTCTCTGTCTCTCTCTGTCTCTCTGTCTCCGTTGTGTACGGTACTCGTATGAAAGCATGCGAGACGGCCCTGGTAAACACATCCCATGTGTGTTTGTGCTGTTGGTGTGTCGCCTCTCCGCCCACCCGCCTTCGGCCGTTACGTCTGCTGTGCCCGCTGCTGTGTGTCTCTATTATCCTAATTAATGGCCATTGTGTCTGGGGTCCTTCCTGAGGTCCTTCCTGCGTCTGGGGAGGCGGGCCGACAGCGGGCAGCAGGAAGCCCTCTCCCCTCGCCACTCCGAAACACAGAATCCCGTTAGCTGCAGATTTATCCTCCATCTACTGTGTGTGTGTGTGTGTGTGTGTGTGTGTGTGTGTGTGTGTGTGTGTGTGTGTGTGTGTGTGTGTGTGTGTGTGTGTGTGTGTGTGTGTGTGTGCGCCTGTATGTGTGGTTGCGTGCTTATGTGTATTTGTTTTCCAAATGGACTGGTACCAAGTTGTATTTAGGGAAAGAGAGGGAGAGAGAGAGAGAGAGAGAGAGAGAGAGAGAGAGAGAGAGAGAGAGAGAGAGAGAGAGAGAGAGAGAGAGAGAGAGAGAGAGAGAGAGAGAGAGAGAGAGAGAGAGAGAGAGAGAGAGAGAGAGAGAGAGATCATAATCAATATCCAAAAGAGCCGTGATAATTGACCTCATCTCCAGTCCAGCGTCCACTAACTCCTTTCGAGAAAAGTTCCAATATTTAATCTTTCCGAGCAAATCACAGATTTGCATCGTTCCCATGAGTAGTTCAGGCGCCATTCTAGCCATCCGTATTGCCGATGGAAAATCCACATCTGTTCATGTCTTTGCATTGACTTTGTATGTATTCACACTGCGCCTTCACTTCGGGTGTGACACACAGTAAAGGTAGATCAATGTGTGTGCGTGCGCGTGTGCGTGTGTCAGGTGGTCTCCCAGACAGTGTGCTTGGTGGACCTCTCCTGCTACAACCTGGAGGCAGTGCCGGAGTACCTGTTCTACAGCCAGGACATCACACACCTCAACCTGAGACACAACTTCATGACCCCCCAGGGGCCGGGGGGACTGCTCAACCTGCCCAGGTGAAGGGCCCCACAGACACAACGATGACCAACCCTGACCCTGTCCCTGTTCTACACATATTCAGCTCTGCATAGAAACCCCACTAAATAATCAAGAAATCACGATAGGAACACGGACACTCATGAACACATGAATAATGTTCCTGACCTCCTCCAGGTTCTCCCAGCTGAAGAGCCTGAACCTGTCCCACAACCGCCTGGGCATGTTCCCCGAGGTGGTCTGTGAGATCCTCACCCTCACAGAGCTCAACCTCTCCTGCAACGGCCTGAAGGCCGTCTCTGAGCAGATAGCAAACCTGCAGAGGTGGGTCACAGATACAGGCTACACACAGATACAGGCTACAGACAGATACAGACTACAGACAGATACAGACTACAGACTACTGATACAGACTACAGACTACTGATACAGACTACAGACAGATACAGGCTACAGACAGATACAGACTACAGACAGATACAGACTACAGACAGATACAGACTACAGATTCAGACTGAGGACACAACTTTAATAATGTAGTATGGTGCTCAGAATGCTGCAAGCTGTTCAAACAATGACAAATAGATACAACAAATAGTTATCTTCCTTCATCCTCATCCTCTGCACTCTCTCTCTGTCTCTCTCTCTCTCTCTCCTTCTCTCTATGTCTCCCTCTCTCTCGGTCTCTGTCTCTCTCTCTCTCTCTCCCTCTCTCTCGTTCTCTCTTTGTCTCTATCTCTCTCTCTGTCTCTCTCTCTCTCCCTCTCTCTTTGTCTCTCTTTGTCTCTCTCTCCTATTTATCCCTCTCTCTCTCTCTCTCTCTCTCTCTCTCTCTCTCTCTCTCTCTCTCTCTCTCTCTCTCTCTCTCTCTCTCTCTCTCTCTCTCTCTCTCCTTCTCTCTCTCTCTCTCTCTCCTTCTCTCTCTCTCTCTCTCTCTCCCTCTCTCTATGTCTCCCTCTCTCTCGTTCTCTCTCCGTCTCTGTCTCTCCCTCTCTCTCGTTCTCTCTTTGTCTCTCTCTCTCTTTCTCTC
This sequence comes from Gadus chalcogrammus, assembly GCF_026213295.1. Lineage (NCBI taxonomy): Eukaryota > Metazoa > Chordata > Actinopteri > Gadiformes > Gadidae > Gadus > Gadus chalcogrammus. The sequence goes on from NC_079425.1 coordinate 2,058,660, forward strand.
TCCCTCTCTCTCGTTCTCTCTTTGTCTCTCTCTCCCTCCCTCCCTCTCTCTCTCTCTCTCCCTCTCCCTCTCCCTCTCCCTCTCTCTCTCTCTCCCAGCCTACAGACTCTCTCTCTGGAGGGGAACGACCTGAGCTCCCTGCCGGAGGAGCTTGGAGGCCTGTCCCAGCTGAGCAGCCTGGGCCTTTCCTTCAACGACTTCCCCCAGATCCCTGCGGTGCTGCGGGGGCTCAGCGGGCTGGAGAGGCTGGGCATGGCGGGGAACCGAGTGGAGCGCCTGGAGCTCTGTGTTCTGGCCTCCATGATCCGTGTGAAGACTGTGGACCTGCGGTGAGTCCGTTTGATGTGCTCAGCCCTCCACCCCCGTGACATCCTCCAAGGTCCCCACAGGCCAGCCTTTAGGACGTCCCTGTAACCCTATCCCCACCCCAGAGCAAAGAGCCCCTCCCTGACCCCGCACGTGTCTCAGTATGTGTGTGGATATGCTAGCGCAGTGGTTCCCAAACCTTTCCTACTAGTGTACCCCGTCTGAAATATTTATCAGCCGAGTGCCCCCCCACTGGCACAAAACTCATTTGATAAGACAAGAGAAATGTCATGAACATAAATAATGTATGTGCATAAACATGAACATTAAAAGGGTGCAAATACTCTTTGTTTAGTGAGAAGCGTGGGCCTGTGCTTCATGGAACTGTTGGCTAACTCTCCCCACAAAGGAAGCACAACACCAGGGGAGAGTCAGACTATGTACAGCTGAACCCCATGACAATACATCCCCCCCCGAAACCAACGACATTTTGGTGTTTCTTGATGCGCTTTCTTTTTCACAGATTCTCCTGTTCCGTGATTTCAGATCTATGTTTCAACCACTTGTCCTTTTTCTCGATTTTATATTTTCTATCGTTCAGAATTGAGACTTGCTCATGGTGAGATTTTTTTTTTATAATTCACATTTTTCTTATTTTTTAAGTAACTGTGCCCCCCCCTGCGGTACTCCAAAGTACCCCCCCACTTGAGAACCACTGTGCTAGTGAACACCTGTATGCTCTCCCCCTGCAGTCTGAACGGGCTGCGCTGGGTGACCAGCGAGAGCCCCGAGGTCATAGGTCACGTGACCCAGCTGGACCTGAGGGACAACGGCCTGGCCTCGCTGGACCTGAGCCCCCTCGGCAGCCTGGAGACGCTGCACTGCCAGCGGAACCGCCTGCAGACGCTCACCCTGAGCGGGCTCGGCCTGCGGACGCTGCAGGCCGCCAGCAACCGTGAGTCAAGCAGAGCAGGGGCCCTCAGCCAGGTGGGGCCAGTGGGGCCCTCAGCCAGGTGGGGCCAGTGGGGCCCCCAGCCAGGTGGGGCCAGTGGGGCCTGGGGCCCCCAGCCAGGACGGCCAGGCAGTGTTGCCAGATTGGGCCCGATTTCCCGCCCAATCTGGCAACCCTGGGTGCAGCACGCTGCACCCAGGGTTGCCAGATTGGGCAGGAAATCAGGCCCAATCTGGCAACACTGCGGCCAGGGGGGCCAAGGGGGCCAGGGGGGCCAGGGGCCGGGTCCAGTGGGTTCTACACGGGGCGTCTTTGGCCTACTGGTTAAAGAGTTGAGACCGGTAAGCTGAGGGTGGCCGGTTCGAATCCCGACCGGTAGGCAAAAAATATAACGGGGGGGGGTAGTGTAGCACTCTCTTACGTCCTTATCCACGGATGAGGTGCCCGTTGAGCAAGGCACCTGAAACCCCAGAGTGCTGCACTGCGGCTGCCCACTGCCCCGGTTGGGCCGGTGTGCCCCCATGTGTTCGCCGGCTCCCGGATGGGTTAAAAACAGACGAAGAATTTCATCCAAAAGGGGACGATAAAGGATAGCTTAACTTAACTTTAACGTTCACTGCATCTGAAGGACGTTGGTATCTGTTCAACAGAGGCAGGTGAAATATATTTCGGACAAAATCAGAGTTATAAACATCTTTATCTGCTCTTAGGCCTCAACATGGTCAACATCTATCCTGTCCCCAACGAGCTGACCGACTTGGACCTATCACGGTGAGTTCTGGCTCGATTGGTTAGAAATACATGTTTTATTTTAATAGAGGTATGAAGTTTCCCCCAGGCAAAACATTCACAGTGTCAGAGACATTATGAGGGCCTTTACCATGAGCATTACGCGAAACGTTATAAGTAACACTTAACGTCCACAATGTTTGCATTTAAGTGCCTAATGTATATGAATTCAAAAGAGTACTGAATTCCTAAGTAGGTGTTGTGGTTATTCCTATAACCTATAACCACTATATTATATATGTATCTTGTGACTTTATGAAGACCCTGCTCTTAGTGTGTGTGTGTGTGTGTGTGTGCTTGTGTTTATGTGCATGTGTGTGTTTGTGTGTGCGTGTGTGTGTTTGCGTATGTGCTTGTGTTTGTGTATGTGTGTGTTTGTGTGTGTGTCTCGGCATATGTGTCTTTCTTTGCATGTGTCCGTATATGTGTGTGTATGTGCGTGCGTCTCTGTGTGTGTGTGTGGGTGCGTTTGCAGGAACCAGTTGGAGTACCTTCCGGACTGGGTGTGTGACAGCAGGAAGATGGAGGTGCTGGACCTCGCCCACAACGCGCTGACAGAACTCCCGTCCAGGTGCCCGTTGTGCGATCACACTTCAGTGTTTGGTGGGCGACCTCCCGCTGCGACCTTTGAGCTCCGAGAGCAGCAGTCTCGATCAGTACCCCCTACCTCTGCACAGTCTCGATCAGGACCCCCTACCTCTGCACAGTCTCTATCAGGACCCCCTACCTCTGCACAGTCTCTATCAGTACCCCCTACCTCTGCACAGTCTCTATCAGGACCCCCTACCTCTGCACAGTCTCTATCAGGACCCCCGACCTCTGCACAGTCTCTATCAGGACCCCCTACCTCTGCACAGTCTCTATCAGGACCCCCTACCTCTGCACAGTCTCGATCAGGACCCCCTACCTCTGCACAGTCTCTATCAGGACCCCCGACCTCTGCACAGTCATTAGTATTGGATTGTGCTGGAGGGCAGAAGGTGGACCTGAGGGCTGCAGGTTTACAAACACCTGCGTTCAGTCATCAGAGGTGGCACGACTGACGTTGGCACAAATAACCACCCAATAACCAGTAGATCAGTCATCATAATGAGACAACCCAGTCCAAATGTAGTCAGTCCCAGTCAGTCCCAGTCTGTCGCAGTCTGTCGCAGTCAGTCCCAGTCAGTCCCAGTCTGTCCCACTCTGTCCCAGTCAGTCTCTGTCTGTTAAACAGGCTTTGGTATGTCCACATTGTTCAGTAGGCTGAACATGTAGGGGCCACTGGGACTCAGAGCTGAAACTGGTTGGTCATTGAGGGCCAAAGGGTGAAGGGGTGATCAGCCATATCCACTAACATCCACCACTAATAACTTAAAGAGGAGGATAGACTCAGCCCAAAGGTTCCGGGTTCAACGTCTGCGGCCTGCCGGCAGCAATCCCTGATCTAGATCCCTAACCCCTACCTGCTCATTAAAACCAAGATCTCTCTGTCTGGGTGAAGGGGTCAAAAGTGTATTAACCGTAAATAAACAAAATATCATGTAACATTATTAAGTCTAAGTCAGTTGTGCACGAGGGTGTGCACTGAGCTCTGGAGTGGAGGTGCTCTTCCCTCTGACCGTGGGCCTCTGACAGGTTACTGAACAGCATGAGTCTGAGGAGGCTGCTGGCGGGGAACAACCTCCTGCAGGCGCTCCCTGAGCTGCTGGACCACGTCCCCCTGGAGGCGCTGGACCTCCAGCACAACCGGCTCAGCAGGCTGCCCCACAGCCTCTTCTGCAAGGCCCTGAAGTAGGCCTCTTCCTCCCTGTTCCTCCTCCTCCTCCTCATCCCGGTTCCTCCTCCTCCTCCTCCTCCTCCTCCTCCTCCTCCTCCTCCTCCTCCTCATCTCTGTTCTTCCTCATCCTCCCCCTCCTCCTCCTCCCTGTTCCTCCTCCTCCTCCTCCTCCTCCTCCTCCTCCACCTCCACCTCCTCCTCCTCCTCCTCATCTCTGTTCTTCCTCCTCCTCCTCCTTCTCCTCCTCCTCCTCCTCCTCCCTGTTCCTCCTCCTTCTCATCTCTGTTCTTCCTCCTCCTCCTCCTCCTCCTCATCTCTGTTCTTCCTCCTCCTCCTTCTCCTCCTCGTCCTCCCTGTTCCTCCTCCTCCTCCTCCTCCTCCTCCTCCCTGTGTTTCTCCTCCTCCCCCACTACGTGTAATTATAGTTTTATATTATATTTATATACGTATAATTTTCTTTCTCAGCTTCAGAAATGACAGAACAAACTGATGTTGCTGATCTGTGTCTGTGCTGAATCGGATAATGAATGTTGAACGCTGGCTTGTGGAAGGCAGTAACATGAGCTTTAGGCTCCCTGCTGTTTACTGTGGGAGATCCCATCCTCGTCCATTAGGATCAGAAGCTACGGTCCTCTAATGTAGTGGCAGCCTTCAATGGTCCTCACCACTGATCACTCAGTCTCTACTCTGAGGGAGGTCTCTCTATCTGTACGACTTTCTAAGGATTCACAGGGGAGACCTGAATAGGGAAACAATTCTACCGTGTTTTACAGGAGACCTTAATTTAATTAATAATGAAGGCAAACCACAATAGTGTTTAGAAAAGTTAAGAAAGACATATTTTTGCAACGTTCAAATCATCCAATCTTTTAAGGACACTACTATACTAGTATGTCCTATTTAAACTATACCTTAAGCATTAATACTGTAAAGCCTTCTCCTAAGATTCAACCTCACACCAACTCTCTCACTCTCTAACTAATCCCAACTCTTTCTCTCTTTTCTTTTCCTCTTTCTCAGCTTGAAATACCTAAACGTGTCAGCCAATACGCTGGAGACGATCCCCCCCAGCAGCCAATCAGAGGAGAGCCTCAGCACGCTCCAGGAGTTGTACCTGACAGGAAACAACCTGAGCGAGAGCGTGGGGGGACTGCTGGTGGGCCACCCGCGTCTCCGGGTCCTCCACCTCGCCTACAACCAGCTGCTCTCCTTCCCCGCCAGGTGCTCAAAAGACGCTTTCACCACTTAATGCGTTTCCTTTTTAATGAGCTGGTTTACTAGCGATGACCGGCCTCCTGCTTTAAATCGCAGGGAGGCCGACTGATGATCGGAACGTTGAAGGAAAAC